>NW_011494639.1:1359693-1378154 GCF_000754665.1 Bison bison bison | reverse complement strand
TTCACTTTCATGCATTGGAGAAGGAAGTGGCAACCCACTCCAGTGTTCTTGCCTGGAGAATCCCAGGGACGGGGGAGCCTGGTGGGCTGCCGTCTATGGGGTCACACAGAGTTGGACACGACTGACGTGACTTAGCAGCAGCAGCTCCTAAGGTAAAGAAAGCAAAAATGAAGTAAAAAACAAAAGCAAATCAAGCAAACAAATAAACAAGAAACAAGTGGAACCTAATTAAACTTAAAAGCTTTTGCATAGTAATGAAAACATTGACAAGAGGAAAAAATAGCCTACTGAATGCGAGAAAATATTCACTATTGATTTGACTGATGAATGGTTAATATCCAAAATATATAAACAGCTCATATGACTCAAAACCAAAAACCAAAAAACTTGATCAAATAATGTGTAGAAGAATTGGATAGACATTTTCCCAAAGAAGATACACAGGTGACCAACAGACACATGAAAAGATGTTCAACATCACTAATCATCAGAGAAATGCAAATCAAGACCACAGTGAGATATCATCTCATATCTTTCAAAATGGGCTGCCATTAAAAAGACTATACATAGTAAATGTTAGAAAAAATGTGGAGAAAAGGGATCCTTTGTACACCATTGATGAGAACATAAATTGGTGCAGCTATAATGGAAAACAGTTCAGAGGTTCCTCAAAATCCTAAAAGTAAAACTACCATATGATTCAGCAATTCCACTGCTGGATATATATTCAAAAAAAACAAAAACATTAGTTCAAACAGATGCTTGCTCCCCAAGGTTCTTAGTAGCAGTATTTACAGAAGACAAGATATGGAAGTAACCATAAGTGTCCAGTAACACACGAAGAGATCAAGGATATATAGTAGGTTTGTACGTGGAATATTAGTCAACCTTTAAAAAGAATAAAATTCTGTCACTTGCAACAACAGGGATGGAGCCGGAGGATATCATGTTTAGTGAAGCAAGTTAGACAGAGAAAGATGAATACTTCATTTATATATGGGACCTGAAAAAAGGAACAAAAGAATGTATATAACAAAGCGGAAACAGACTCACAGACATAGAGAACAAAGGTGTGGTTACCAGTGGGCACAGGGAAGGGGGAGGGGCAACGCAGGGATGTGGGGTTAAGAGTTACAACCTACTGTGTGTAAAAGAAATAAGCAACAGGCCATGTCATACAGCACAGAGAAATAGCCATTATTTTGCAATAACTCTAAATGGAGTACAATCTATGAAAATACTGAATAACTATGTTGTACATCTGGAGCTAATATAATATTTAAATCAACTATACTTCAATTTAAAATATAGATTGAAAGTAAACAAAAAGATAGTGTGCCAATAAGGAGACCTCGGTGACATTATTGCACACATTGAGCTGACGGCAATGCTACTGTAGTAGGGTACTTTTGGAAAGTAACACTTCAGTGTGAATCAATAACTTCAAAATACGTACTCTAAATTGACTCTGTAATCCTACTTCTGGGAATACAACCTATGTAAATAATCTTAATAAATGAAAATGTTGCATACACGAAGATAATCTATTGTAGCGTTACTTGCAATAGTGAGTAATTGAAAACAATTTAAACAGAATAGGAATGGTTAAATAATAACAATATCCTGTAGTAAAATGATAAATATGAGCCTTATTTTTCAACACAGAAAATGTTTATTATATAATTTTACATTAAACAATGAAAATGTACTTGTACCATGCTTTAAATTATATAAAATTATGTTTTGAATGGACAAGTTCTAAGTATAAATAAATAAAATAGCTGTTATTTACTGGATTGGTAGGATTTTGTGTGTTTTTAGCTTTCTCTTTAGTGTTATTGTGCTACACGCACAAATCTAAAATAATTTTTTCAAAGAAAGATCTTAAAGACGCTACCAAGAATTGAATTACAAAGCTGATAGGTTCTTCCTTCATGGAATCCACCTAGGATGTGTTACAGATATACTTGGCTTATAAAGTCTCATTTTTCTCTTCTCAACTTGGAAATCTCAAGATTAAATCAGAAAGATCCAGTATAAGGATGTTCGGATGATTTTGCTCCAAATTTCACCTTCTAGTTAGACCCAGTGCGGGTTAGAAGTTCATCCTCCAGTTGCCAAACAACTGCTAGTTCAAATAAAGAATCAAAATTTCAAAGACAATTGTTACATGACCAGCTGTGGTTTGTATCAGCTACAGAACCACACTGCATTTTGCTTTCTTTGCCCACAAGCATATTTTGTTGTTGTTGTAGCACAGACCTCCATCTTTTCTAAATTTCCAACAGGAAAAGTAAGCATCAGAGACACTTTTAAGTACGTTCATTTGGATGAAGGACAACCTGACCAAGAGCTTGGGAGGAAACTGGGATGATAGAAGGATGGTATCTTTACAGGTGGACAGTTCAGTTCAGTCGCTCAGTCACGTCTGACTCTTTGCAGCCCATGGACTGCAGCACGCCAGGTAGACAAGTTTCAGCTTATTTAAGGATAGGACTGTGGGTAAGTCAGGCAGTCCTTCTGGGTCTTGGCCTCTGATCTGATCTGAAAAATTTGGAAATTAACACCTCTCCAGGCTTCCCTGGTGGCTCACAGGGTAAAGCGTCTGCCTGCAATGCAGGAGACCTGGGTTCCATCCCTGGGTCAGGAAGATCCCCTGGAGAAGGAAATGGCAACCCACTCCAGTACTCTTGCCTGGAAAATCCCATGGACAGAGAAGCCTGGTAGACTACAGTCCATGGGATCGCAAAGAGTCGGACACAACTGAGCGACTTCACTTTATGTGACTCATGAACAGTCGATGAGATACTGTGTGTTAATGCTTTCAGCCCCAATATCACCCACATAGGACCTTCTCCTTCAGTTCAGCAAACATTTATTGAGCACATACTATCATCCAGGCTAACTGTGAAATGGCCTGGTGGCTCAGACGGTAAAGAGTCTGCCTGCAATTCAGGAGACCCAGGTTCTATCCCTGAGTCAGGAAGATCCCTGGAAAAGGAAATGACTACCCACTCCAGTATTCTTGCCAGGAGAATTTCACAGAGGAGCTTTGTGGGCTACAGTCCATGGGGTCACAAAGGGTCAGATACAACTGAGTGACTAACACGTTTACTTTTTTTTCTTACCATCATCCAGGCTAACCGGGAAACGTACCGGATTGATTCTGGGCCAACCAAGTAAACTGCCCAGCTCACACAGATGGCTTTGTGCTCATGACAAAACTGATCTCTGTTCGTGGCTACCTGGCAGCTAAAAGGCAAGTGAAAACAATCCTGACCCTCTGAAGATTATTGTATAGCAGTGGGTGATGATTGCATGACAAATCAGGGAGAAGAGTTTCAGAGGCTCCACCCTCTAATCCAGTGAGCAGTTCACACTCTGCAAATGGGAAAACAGCAGCATTTATAGGGGCAAACTTGGCAATTAGCAAAACACAAACAACTAAACCGAGGCCTCATTGACCTAGCTTTGTCCCCCTTCTAGGACTCTTTCTCCTTTTAGCTGTGACTCTCGTTCTGGTCAGAACACTTTGTCCACACAGGTATGGGCCAAAAGAACACTTTCCTCTCCAAGTCTCTTTGTATTGTATAGATAATTAAGATATTTTGTGATCACCAATCTTGTGGAAGAATACAATAAAAGGTTGAGGAACTCCAGTTGTGATCTTTTTCCTCCACAGGTTTGATGTGTGATTTGGGGTAAATAGCTGAAGTTTTCTGAGTCTTCATGTCTTTGAATGGTTTTATCAGCTCTACCAGAATTATTCATAAATAATTCCACAAGTTAGAAAGGAGGAAAAAAATGTTGCAAGGAGTCTTGTGAGCCTAGAGGGAAAAAGATGCTACTGAATCTGTAATCCAGCATGTCTTGGGACCAAGGCGCTTTATACGTGTGTCCTGTATTCTGTACTATGCTAAATCCATGCGTATAAAACACGTTTATATTGCAAATAAAATTTGCTGTTTTACCAACACTTCAAACTCAGCACTGCTGTGTTCTAGGCCTCTTTTCCCATAGTGGGAAAAAGTCTGTTCCTTTTCCAGCTTCCGGTCTGTTGAGGAAACTTTAATCCCGGGAGCCGTTTTCTATTCATTTTGCTTGACAGGCATCTTCCTACAGCATCTTGTGTTATCTATATGTGGCCCCTTTTACACCCCTGAGTGTGCACCCTACACAAGGTCTCGTTGGTTTTCCCAGGGTTTCTGTAACAGACCCTACAGTCTGCATTTTCCCCTCTCCAATCTACGATAGCAGAATCTTCCTTAATGCTTATTCTATCTTGATTCTCTTCTGATATAAAGATTCAGGTCACTCCCTATTTCCTCCCATGTCAAGTCTAATTTCCCCTACCTGGCCTTTAAGGATCTCTACAATTATGTTATTGTTCACCTGGACACTCTTTCTCTTTTCAGAGCAATTTTTCTCCTGTTTCACAAGACCTTTTGGTCTAGTTCATTACAGTATCCGAAAACCCCTTAGCGGCTTTCTGTGTCATTTCTTTCTTTAAATACTGCTAGTTCTGAGGACTCAGTCTGTGTTCCTCTTGTCTTTTAGGGACACTCTCTTCTCACAGAGAGCTAAACAGTTGGACAATGTTTATAGAGGCATGTTCTCTGATCCATAACTTCTCCATCCTTTCTGCAATTATTTCTTTGTTATGACTTCTGAAAATGGTGTGAGCAGACCTCTTTTTTGGTTGTGTTGATAGAGCTATAAAATCAACTCTCATGACAAGTTGGAAAAATTAATCTTCTTTATTTTGTCTAAAACACCTGCAGTGCTCCTCTCAAGCTGCCACCTGGCAGAACAGAAGAAAAAATAATTTTCTTTCAGTCCATCTGAACTGAAAGTGGCCTCAGAAAGCTAAATCTCCAGGCCTCAAGCCCCAAACTTTCCAGATGTCAGAATGGCTGTGATGCTGATTATTATACAAGCAGTTTAAGGAAAGCAGAGGAGGGCAGAGAGCTCCAGTATTCCCTCTCTCCATAATGTCTCCATGATCTGATGTATCTGTTCATTGCAAGACAGAAGCAGAAAGGACCACATGGCCATCTTGCCTTCTCCATTGTGACCCGTTCTCCACGTCCTCCCATATTCAGAGGCCTGATGAGCTGACTTTGTTTTCCTATATTTGGACATTTACACATTCTCTATATGTGTATATATATGTATTATATATTGCATATATATTATATGTATATTACATATATTATATATGTAATATATATGTATATATTATTATATATTATACATATATTATTATATATTACATACATTACACATATATTACATATATATTGGAGAAGGCAATGGCACCGCACTCCAGTATTCTTGCCTGGAAAATCCCACGGACGGAGAAGCTTGGTAGGCTGCAGTCCATGGGGTCACGAAGAGTCGGACATGACTAACAGACTTCCCTACGTATATATGTATTATATATGTATATTATATACATATTATATGTATATAAATGTACAATATATACATGTATAATTATATGCATTTATACAATATATATGTATTTATAATATATATAATATAAAATATAAAAACATACTTTATATATAATATATATGCATTATATATGTATAATTATATGTGTGTATTATATATGCATATTACATGTATTGCATATATATCACACATACATATATGCATATTATATTTACATATATTATATATTGTGTATATATACATATTATATATTACATATATATTACACACATATATACACACATAATACTTATATATGTATTATATATATGTATTATACATGAATGCCCAGCATCTTTGAACAGCATTGTTTTCATTTTCTCTCCATATCTCACTCTCCATCCCTAAAGAGATGCCAGACTTGGTTTTCCAGTCTTCTCTGTATTAAGGGCACAACCATGACCTCAGCTCATGATCAGATGCACCACCGGCATGAGACCTGGATTCAGAAGAAAGAGCGTGGAGAAAGAAGTGCTTTCTGCCATGTGTTTCCTAGTGAGCGTGGCAAGCACAGCAGATGGACAGACTCACAGAGGTCTTGGGCACACAGCTGAGCGCCTCTGCTCTGTGCCTGAGGGCTCACTCTTCTGTGCACTCCTGTGGTATATTTTATAAACCTTTCCCCTTTCCTAAAGATGCAACTCTGAGCCTGTTTTTCTGGCTTTTCTGGAAACTCCACGAACTATTTAATACTCTTTAGTAATTCTGCTTCAAACAGCCAGAATATATTCACTCTAGTAGCTAATGTACCACCCTTCTATCCCCACATACACACTGACCTTCTTGTCCCAGGCACTATTACCTACAATTTTGGAGTCCACTTTGATCTTTGATATATGCTAACTGGCAGCTTACAAACACCTGGTTTTAAAGGCCGTCTTGCTCATGGAGTCAGGTTTACATTGTCTCCTGCCATTATCTCAGAATATTTGCAAGGGGAAAACACTTTGAGAACAATATCAAAAGGTATCATTTTAATAATTTCTGGAAAGGCCAAGTCAATCTTTTTTTCTTGATGTTCCTGTTTCTATGGGGATTGCCTGATGCATTCACTGGCACAGGAAGTCATGTCCTGGAGACTACAGGCCCTTTGCATGTCACAGGAATGCTAGACTGGGGGAAAACCCATCCTCCTTTGGGGCATTTCTCCATATCTACTCTTGAGCCTTGCTCTATCTTGGCCTTGCACTTTTGCTTCTGTTGACCGCCCGGCACCCCTGGCCACAAAAATCCATCCAAGTTCCTGACGGTGCTTTCCAAAGCATATGTCCTTCCCAATGAAATAACACCACATTCCCTTATATCTTCCCTTGGTGACTTTAATTCCCATTGGCTTCCCTATGTTTTGTATTCATTTAGCACGTAGAGTTGCTGCTGCACAGTTTAGCACTTAATCATTGTGATATGTGTCGTCAATTTGCAGGAATAAATCTTTAGAGAAAATACTCTGAGAAGTGCAGTTGCCCAATCTAGAATTCAGAATCTTTAAGTTATTTTTTTTTTTTTAATTGAAGTACAATTGATTTACAATGTTGTGTCAGATTCTGGGGCACAACAAAGTGACTCAGCCATGGAGAGATGGATACATAGATACATGGGTTCTTAATACTCTCTTCCATTGTGGTTTATCAGGGTACTGACCATAGTTCCCTACACTACACTATTGGACTCGGTCATTTATCCATTCCATATATAATAGTTCATATCTGCTAGTCCCTAGAACTCAGAATCTTGATTGTGACAGAGTTAATTAAGCCAACTCTTTATGCATCATAATAGAAATAATACAAAGGGACTTGTTTCTTTATCTAAGAACTCTAGGCTTGTATATCTCTACCTTGAGGCCAAAGTCAGTAAAATGTAAAAAGCAAAAATGTTCAAAGAAGAAACTTAGTATGCAGGCGCTTTTGCTGATGACTCCAGAAGCATTTCAGAATACATTTAATGCCTCAGAATCTTTATTTAAATTTGGGTGATCTTTGTGTTGTAGATATGCTTGAGTGGCAGTTAATAGAGAACTCCAAATAGCCGAGTTTACTGTTTGATTGTTTTGACAGTTCTGGGTCCTCATCGCACAAAGAACAATGTAATCACCAGCCCCTTCTCTGTACATAACAACAGGAATGGCCTTCAATTGTTATTCCAGAAGCACAGCTGGACTTTCCCACAGAGTATCAAGGTGTTGGGAATCACATGTCTTTTTCCCTAGACTGGCCCATCAAGCCAAGATGAAAAACCATCAGCTTTCAATTTTCTGTTCTTGTTTGTTTTCTGCCCGGCATACACAGAAAAGGCACTTAAACAAACTTTCGGATTACGTTTTCAAGGGCATCTTTCTATTTCTGCCTGCAAAGCATTTGGGAGCCAGTTGTTCCTGGGCCCCAGGAGCCCATTTTTATTATTTAAATGTGGGTGTCTTCACAGCAAAACAACCTCAAACATTCAACCCTAGCCCCTCAACTCACCACCATTTGCTAAATGAAGCAAAACACCATAATGGTCTTAATGATGTGGATTTATCTTTTAACTGTTGTTTTGAGATCACAACAAATCATTAAGTCTTCTGGCTAAATTAGAGTACAGATCTTCTGGAGTACAGGGCCAATGTGGTTTCTTCCATAACACTCTCCCTCTACCCCCCTCCACATCCCATAACCTCATCACTATTCTTCTCAGATTTCTTCCATGTGGAAAGAATTGGCTTAATATATTCAAAGTTACACTTTTAAACAGCTTCGTTACCTCCCTGCATGCCCATTCCTCCCCCGTCCCCCAGAGCTACTGCCCTAAGAAATTTAGGCAGCAGAGAGCTAAACAAACAGGTTTAGATCAGGGCTGACTCTGGGATCCAGCACAGCAAAGGGTAAGAGAGGAAAGGAAATCGCCAGCAGAGATTTGGCTCTCCCAGCTTGCCCGTGCTCTCATCACTCACCTTTGGTCCAGGAAACGTGGAGGATGTATCACAGACGCCACCGTCAGAAGTAAATGAGGGTACAATTGGAACTCATTCTGCTTCTTCTTAGGTCTGTCCCTTACTCTCTGCCCAGCCCATTCAGTCCCACAAAAACGGCCATAAGGACACAGGTCCTCAGTTTCTGGCCCAGGAAACGCGGGAGCGTGAAAACCATGGAACCTAAAAACCAAGGCTCAGGAAATGGATGGGGTCTCTCAAACCTATATATATTGAAGTTTATGCATGCCCATTTTTCTAGAAGATCTTTATGTGGTACTCAGGAGACTGGCGACAACATTTACTCATCTCTCCTCTATGCAAGAACAAAAGGATATGTATAATGCAGTGAAGAGCTGGTTTAAGAAATCCAGTGCCTGATAAGGATAGTGAGTTAAAAAGGGTTTAGGTTAAACTCAGCTGGATGAAGTGATTCAAGCTTAGCTTAAACTAACTGCTGAGCTAAGTTACTGTAACACATAGATCAGCGCTGGTCAGCCACAAGATGTCCCATTAATGTTGGCTGAGTTAAAGACTGTATCTAACAATCTCCTTGGGGGCCTAGGGTTTTCTAAGCCAAACCCACTTTACAGAAAGGTTATTTTGCATCTAGTAACCAATGTGATCTCTATATAGTCAAAGTTCATCTGTTACAAAGCAGAGGCACCCACATTTCTGAAAATTCTATAGCTTGAATTTAGATGCCAAGGTTATGTGTGAAATCTAAGTATATGATTTACTCTTAGGATGAAAAAGTTGGCTTAAAACTCAACATTCAAAAAACTAAGATCATGTCATCCAGTTTCATCCCTTCATGGCAAAAATTGGGGAAACAATGGAAACAGTGAGAAACTTTATTTTGGGGGGCTCCAAAATTACTGCAGATGGTGACTGCAGCCATGAACTTAAAGGAAACTTGCTCCTTGGAAGAAAAGCTATGACAAACCTAGACAGCATATTAAAAAGCAAAGAGACATCACTTTGCTGACAAAGGTCCATCTAGTCAAAGCTATGGTTTTTCCAGTAATCATGTATGGATGTGAGAGTTGGGCTATAAAGAAAGCTGAACACTGAAGAAATCATGCTTTTGAACTGTGGTGTTGGAGAAGACTCTTGAGAGTCCCTTGGACTGCAAGGAGATCCAACCAGTCCATCCTAAAGGAAATCAGTCCTGAATATTCATTGGAAGGACTGATGTTGAAGCTGAAACTCCAATACTTTGGCTAACTGATGCGAAGAACTGACTCATTGGAAAATACCCTGATGCTGGGAAAGATTGAAAGCAGGAAGAGAAGGGGATGACAGAGGAAGAGATGGTTGGATGGCATCACCAACTCAATGGATATGAGATTGGGTAAGCTCTGGGTGTTGGTGATGGACAAGGAGGCCTGGCGTGCTGCAGTCCATGGGGTTGCAAAGAGTTGGACACAACTGAACGACTGAACTGAACTGAGTGAGGTACTTTTGCTGGGGAAACGCTGTCCTGTCCAACACTAAACGGTAAACTCCTTGTCCCGTGCAGAATGACTAAGCTCAACCGGTGCTTGTAAGGATGGTGAATTAGAAAGAGTCATAAAAGGGGGGAAAAATCAGCCCACTGGAGCGATGAGAAACTCTTAACTCCCTTCCACGATTGGCAGCTTTACCCATCTCTTCTCCAATGGGCTTCCAGAAGGACTGGAGTGGACGTTAAAGCTCCCTTGTGTGTTAATTACATTCTGTGAGCCCAAGTGTGTGTGTGTGTGTGTGTGTGTGTAAAAGTTCATTTATATCTAAATAGAAGAATCTGCTCTGAGCTCTATCTTCGGTACTGGAAAATTACTCTTTTATCAGGCAAATTCAAGGGCCAAATGAAGGACGACAGAATATAAATTCAATGACCTTTTGTAGACAGACAAAGTCAAAAGGATGAGAGGCTGTGAGCTGGGCAAAAGGAATATGTGTCTACCCAAAGCTGCTGCTTGTAGGAGAGAGACGCATAAGGTGAACATAAAGGGCATCGGTTTCCCACTTCAGAGCAGTTCTACATGCAGCCTCAGAGAGAGGGATGTCTGTGTTTGGCACATCCATCTGAGTTCATTTCTCTGGGCAACCTGGGAGCTCTTGCTTCAGACCCATCTCTGTGGGCAAGTCTCACACGACGTGGCCCTGCTACATCACTACAGATCTCTGATCATCTTTGTTGTGCTTTTTCTCAGTTCCAGAAATTGTGAGAAAGAGAATGAGGCAGAGAGGATTGGGGGAGGGCAGGAAATACATCTGAGGGTAAAAGCTCAGAGTGGCCCCTGTGTGGGGGCTGCTCCAATCCTGCCCGTCCATGCCATGCCATCCCCATCACGCCATCCCTTGTCATTTTCTCGGGGAGCCTGAGCACTCAGAGGCAGTCACCCTTGTACAATGAGGCCGAAGGAGCCATGAGAGGCAGCTGGCGGGCAGTGTTTACAGCCCAGTCATCCCACCGGGGCTGTCACATGACCCCAGCATGCAGCTCTGGGGGGTGGGCACAGGAATCCCTCAGCAGATGTCCTCCTTTGCTCCAGAGCCTCTTCCGGGCCAGCCCAGGTTAGCGTCTGCCTCACTGCCCCACCACGACCCCACCAAGAACCTTGGGAAAGGAAAGCATCAGTGGTGGGGGGAGGGAGGGGCACACACATAGGCTTTCACAAGCTTTCTCTTGATTCCTCCTCTCACCAGTTCTGTGAGGCATTATGATCTGTGGTTTACAGCCAAGGAAACTCAGGCAGAAAGAGGTTAAGGCACTGGGAAGGAAAGTTATGACCAACCTAGATAGCATATTCAAAAGCAGAGACATTACTTTGCCAACAAAGGTCCATCTAGTCAAGGCTATGGTTTTTCCAGTGGTCATGTATGGATGTGAGAGTTGGACTGTGAAGAAAGCTGAGCACCAAAGAATTGATGCTTTTGAACTGTGGTGTTGGAGAAGACTCTTGAGAGTCCCTTGGACTGCAAGGAGCTCCAACCAGTGCATTCTAAAGGAAATCAGTCCTGGGTGTTCTTTGGAAGGAATGATGCTAAAGCTGAAACTCCAGTACTTTGGCCACATCATGTGAAGAGCTGACTTATTGGAAAAGACTCTGATGCTGGGAAGGATTGCAGTCAGGAGGAGAAGGGGACGACAGAGGATGAGATGCCTGGATGGCATCACTGACTCGATGGACGTGAGTTTGAGTGAACTCCGGGAGATGGTGATGGACAGGGAGGGCCGGCGTGCTGCGATTCATGGGGTTGCAAAGAGTCGGACACAACTGAGCAACTGAACTGAACTGAGGAGATCATGAAAGTGAAAGTGAAAATTAAGTCGCTCAGTCCTATCCGACTCTTTGCAACCCCATGGACTGTAGCCTACCAGGCTCCTCCATCCATGGGATTTTCCAGGCAAGAATACTGGAATGGGTTGTCATTTGGTAGGAGATCATAGAGATGATAAAATGCACAGTTGACATTTAATTCCCAGACTCACCCAGCTCTGATGGCGGGACTTGGCCACCAACACAGCTGGCTGGCCTGGTTGAGCTTGTTAAGAAAAAGGCAAATTGTCCAGCGTACTGGCTGACCTCTCAGGACATGATGGACAAATAGGAGGGCCACCTGCCTCAGATACACACACACACACACACACACACACAGTTACACTCCCTGCTCTGTTTTTTGTTTTGTTTTGTTTTTTTTCCTATCTTGCTCTCACTGAGATAACCTAACACCTAGTCTTGTGTCTACACATCCCCTGGGCCTCTGTGACTCTCTCTCCTTGAGAAGTACAGACCACCAGTTATAGTTGTAATCATAGGTCCTTAACTGACGAATTATTCAGCTGGCAGGTATGACTTTGGTTATTACATCTTTCCCTATCTTTTTTGTTTGTTTGTTTGTTTGTCTGGGACAACAAAAGCAGGACAGGCACTCAGACCTGGTTCAGATTCTGGGACGTGGATTGTGGTCCCAGCCGGGGTCTCTCTGCCTCCATTATAAGGCCATCTTGCACTGAAGTTTTTTGTTGAGGCTTGGGGCAGGGCTGGGCATGTAGGAAGAGCTTATTGGATGTTTCTATCAGAAACATCTTTTCAAAATATCCACTTTTATTATGTCACTCTTCTGATAAAAAACTTACAAAACTTACAATGGCTCCCGGTCTGCTGCCGCAAGGCCATGCACACAGGGCCCCCATTCTAGCCTTTGTTGAGCATAGAAAAGAAGGGACATCTCATTTATACCTAGTCGTCTTCTTCAAGGGACTCCTCTGGCTGAAGTCCCTCTCTGCTCTTTCACAGCTACAGGTTCAAGCGCCAGCTCCTCCAAGCAGCTGTGCCTCGCTAGTCATTCCAGCCATCTGGAACTTTCTTCTTGAGTTCAAGCTTCTATGTCTGAACAAGTCTAGGCGTGTGATCACAGTCTCTCTTTATATTGATACTTTATACTTCCTGGCTAATGTCTTACAAACTGTAAACCCATCAAGTACCAAGATCACATAGCAAATGCTTTTTGTATTACCCAGAGCGCTAGCCTGATGTTGGGAATATAATAAGGGTTTTAAAAAAATATTCAAATTAAATTAAATGAAAATTCTATTTTAGTCAGAGCTTACATAGGATATTATTTCTCACTCTTCAATGTATGAACCCCTCATAGAGAAGACACGTTTCTCATAAACCTCCAATATTTATTTTTATTGCGTCACTTAAGCATGTTAACATAAAACTAAGTATCAACTCCTAATAAACACTTCAGGCTCTTAAATCACTATAAAACCCAAACAGATTTATAAAGTTAATATAAATAATAGTATAAACACTATAAAGTTTAAATTAACAGTGTAAGTTTATTGTGATGTAGGATGTTTGCTAAAAGCAAATCACATCAACATCATGATATGGAGTTGCTCTGACCCATGTCCTTTGCCCACTCCAGTGTTCTTTTCTGGAGAATCCCATGGACAGAGGAGCCTGGCACGCTAAGTCTGTGGAGTCACAAGAGTCAGGCACGACTTAGTGACTAAACTACCACCACCACCAAGTTCTTTGGAGATCTTGAGCTTGGCATGATTCATTTCTTACATCACTCTCCTGTGTTCAGTACATAATACAGCAAAACCTTTATTTCTTCTGTGTGGCATCAGGTCAGTGGGGATTTTTTTAGCCAAATGGCACCGTTATTTTTAAGTCTGTTTTCTTCCTCCCACCTGAGACAAGGTCATGATGTGCTGAAACAATTTGTCAGTGTTTGGGTTTATGTAATCACCCACAGGGTCTAGATATGCTTATGTCAATTTTTTATTATCTACGAAATAAAAAATTCAGATTAAAATAATTTATAAGAAAGCTTTTGGACCATCTATAGAATTTATCTGTAGATACCTGGTTGAGTAACACTGTCTAATGGGAGAAGAATTATTTAAAGCAGAAAAAAATGGAATTATTCTTTCCTTTCCATGAAAGGCTATTGGCTAGAGATGCATTATCTTATTTTTTCTATTGCTAAATATATTACTTTAAAATTGTTACTAAAATTTGTCTTACAGACACAAAGTGACGTATTTATCACAGAAAATGTAAAAGTTATCCGTTTTTTCAAGAAAAAAAAAAAAAACTGAAAACCTCAGAATTCACCTTGCAGAGATAACCACTGATATCCCTGTGACAGTAATACTTCTTCTATTGCTGCTAATAACATTAGCAATAGCCACAAACCAATAACTACATGCCAGCCAATATTCAAAGCATTTTGTATATACTAATTTATTTGCTCTGCAAAAAGAACCTTACGGCATAGGTACTAGCAGTATTCTTATTTTATGGTGAACTGAGCCCTAAAGAGTGTTGACTGAAAAAAAAAAAAAAAAGCACAACCTAACAGTTGTGAATTATGTTTTACTCAGTGGATCAATTGAGGATTTAAGCCCAGATGTAGCCACTCAGACAGCTCTGAGAGAGGGACTGTTCCAAAGAGGTAAAGGAGGATCCAGGATATATAGGAAATTTTGCAACAAAAAACAGGTAGTTAGAACATCAAAAGTTACTTAAAGAAAAACCAGATATCTCAGTTAATGAATTTTCTATATTTCATAATTATAAAATATTTTCATAATTCTATGTATGGGAAAATGCAAGAGTCTGGGCTCACTGAAATTGTTCCTTTGATATTTAGAGCAAGTATCCTGGTTTTTCCATCCTGAAACCTCTCAGAGTACACAGTTGGGGCTGCTGCAATGGCTGAAGGTTTAATGGCTGAAACAGTCTTTGTTTACAGACAAGAGTTTAGGTAACTTTCAAACATATAATTACTCTATATGCTATGCTATATGCTAAGTCACTTCAGTCGTGTCTGACTCTGTGCAACCCCACCAGGCTCCGCCGTCCCTGGGATTCTCCAGGCAAGAACACAGGAGTGGGTTGCCATTTCCTTCTCCAGTGCATGAAAGTGAAAAGTGAAAGTGAAGTTGCTCAGTCGTGTTTGACCCTCAGCGACCCTATGGACTGCAGCCTACCAGGCTCCACTGCCCATGGGATTTTCCAGGCAAGAGTACTGGAGTGGGGTGTCATTGTTACTCTAAGGCAGAATAAAACAATATCCAAATAAAGCAAATTAAGTCAAATATAGGACCACTTATTTTTCTTACATATACATTAAACATATTTTGGTGTTGATACCAATAATTTTATGGATATCAGAAGAGTATATTCCATTATAAAAATAGATCATATTATCAACCAATATTCCATTAACAGCATTCTAGGTAGTTTTCCATCTTTGAGTATTTTGAATATTATAGAAAGCTTTCCATTTTGAGTATTATAAAAAGAGTATATACAAAATTTATATACTCAGTATTTGAGTATATAAAAAGATGAACATTCTTAGACCTTAATCTTCGAGCATATTCTTACGAGGTAAATATTTTTTATTTCTTATTTTGCTGAACAATCTAAGAAGAAAAGCATATGGAAATCTCAGCGTCCTCAGTCTAACACTGTTGCAAGTGCTGACTTTATTCACTGGAAGAGTACTTCATTTCACACAATGTTCAATTATATGCTTTTTTTAAACACTCAATCAAGAAGTTTACATTTTCCATAGTGCTAATAGGGGCTTTTCAGCTCTAAGTACACAGGAGAATGAGCTACTATAAAACCTAGAGTAACACTTTGAAATAAGTGTCCTAAATTTTCGAACTTCAGAAGCCTCCATCTGGTTGTTCTAAATCAGAAATTTCTGTTCCCAGTGGGTAGGTGGCACTCCATTAGGTATTTTTAAAGCTCTGTTTTAGCTGTTTATTTGGAGGAGGAAAAGGGAATGAAGTTTTTGGATCTTCATGCAGATCTTTTTGCTTTTGCAAGCCTAGTTCTAATTGTTAGTCTTCAAACATTTTAATTTATCAAAGTAATACACACACATCGTTGGAGTTAAACACTATTAAAAGCTTTTGCTTTTGGTAGGTGAAGGGAAGTTCCCTTTCCATCAAGTTCTACTCTCCAGAGGCAACAAATTCTAACCCTTCTTTGTCATCTTTCTTTCCCACGTCTCTTCAGTTCTCCACCTCCCTGCTCCTTTACCTCCCTCTTCCTCCTCCCCTTCCTCAACCTCTTTCTCATCCTTCTCCACCTCTTTAGACCACAGTTTCTGAATACAAGGTTCTGTATATTCAAATGTATCAGATGGTCTATAAGCTCCTTTCCTATTATTTCATTCCGCCCCCCCCGCCCCCGCCCCCGCCCCGGAAATGTTCTTTCAGGATCTCTCTGGATTCCTGCTCCAATCTGGACTGGTTAATCTCCAAGTCTGTTCACTTTATCCTATTTTACAGCTCCTATTTCCTGGCTTCTGTGCATTCTTTTTCCTTGGTTTTCTTATTTTGAAGGAACCTATCTTCTAGAGTCTTCCAAGGAAAAGGGATACATTAGAAGAAAACTTTTATTCCATTGTCACACTTGATTCCTCATTTAGGTACATTGAGCATATTGTGCAGAAAAGCATCATCTCTAGGAATTTGAAGGCACTCCTCCATTTTGTTCTGACTTCTGTTGTTGCAGTTGAGATGTTCAGTGTATTCAGTATTCAGATCTTGGATACTTTGGATGTGACTTATTTTCTCTATCTTTGGAAGTTGATAGGTTGCTTTTCTCCCTAAAGTTGAATAGTTTTTATAATGTTGTGACTTGTTAAGATCTTTTCTGATTCATTGGTGTTGGCATATATTTAAAATAAAAACTCCTTAATATCTGGTACTTACTGGAGTATTCATTTCTTAATTTATTTCTTACTATTTCTTCTTTCTATAAATCTCTATCAAATGTTAGATTTACTTCATTAATCCTATTTTTAAAATTTTATGGCTCCTATTGACCATACTTTTGTGTTATCGTCCAACTTCCTTTAGGTTGTGTCAACTCAACTCTCCATCCTTCTATTTAAGTTTTTATTTTAAATTACCTGTTATGTACCTAATATCCAGGAGAATTTCTTACTTCAAGTTCCTTCTCTTCCCTCCTCTTTCTCCCCTCCTCCTCCTTCCTCCCCCTCACTTTCCCCTCCCCATCTTCCTTTTCTCCTGCCGCCCTTCTTCCACTCTCCCCTCTATCCTCTTCATGATACCATCTTCATAATATCATGATATCATATTCTTCTCTTTGGAAGTAGTATCTCCTATCTCTCTGGGAATGTTAATTATAATTTATTTTAAGTGTTCCCCCCTTTCTCTGCTTTATCTATTGAGTTTCATTTTCCTTGTTTGTTTTATGTCTTTCACATTAGATGATACTTGACTGTCTATTTCTATTTATGATTGAAACACTACAAATTTTGTTTAAAGGTGATAGAGTTTTCTGTTTAGTCGCTAAGTCACGTCCAACTCTTTGTGACCCCATGGATTGTAGCTCACAATAGAGAAAGACAGGGAAGCCTGGTGTGCTGCAGTCCATGGGTCCTGGACTGGTTTGATCTCCTTGAAGTCCAAGGGACTCTCAAAAGTCTTCTCTAGCACCACAGTTTGGAAGCATTGTAGGCTCCTCTGTCCATGAGATTTTCCAGACAAGAATACTGGAGTGGGTTGCCATTTCCTTCTCCAGGGAATCTTCCAGACCCAGGGATCAAACCTGCGTCTTCTGCATTGCCAGCAGGTTCTTTATGGACCAAGCCACCGGGAAAGCCTCTTAATAGAGTTTTCTAAGATCGCCAAATAATTTTATGCATGTTTGAGGTAGGCTGTACTATAGGGTAGCCTATATTGTTGCTCATTGTTCAGTTATTAAGTCATGTTCGACTCTTTGGGACCCATGGACCAAGCACACCAGGCTTCCCTGTCTTTCACCATCTCCCAGAGTTTGCTAAATTCATGTCCATTGAGTCGGTGATGCCATCCAACCATCTCAACCTCTGTTGCCCCCTTCTCCTCCTGCCTTCAACCTTTCCCAGCATCAGGGTATTTTCCAGTGAGTCAGTTTTTCCTATTAGGTGGCCAAAGTACTGGAGCTTCAGCTTCATCATCAGTCCTTCCAATGAAATTTCAGGATTGATTTCTTTTAGGGTTGACTGGTTTGATCTCCTTGCAGTCCAAGAGACTCCCAAAAGTCTTCTTTAGCACTACAGTTTGAAAGCATCGATTCTTTGGAGCTCAGCTTTCTTTATGATCCAACTCTCACATCCATACATGACTACAGGAAAAACAAAAGTCTTGAGCAGATGAACCTTTTGACAGCAGAGTGATATCTCTGCTTTTTAATACACGGTCTAGGTTTGTCATGGGAGAAGGCAGTGGCACCCACTCCAGTACTGTTGCCTGGAGAATCCCAGGGATGGAGGAGCCTGTAGGCTGCAGTCCATGGGGTCGCACAGAGTAGGACACGACTGAGCGACTTCACTTTCATGCATTGGAGAAGGAAATGGCAACCCACTCCAGTGTTCTTGCCTGGAGAATCCCAGGGACGGGGGAGCCTGGTGGGCTGCCGTCTATGGGGTAGCACAGAGTCGGACACGACTGAAGCGACTTAGCAGCAGCAGCAGC
>NW_011494639.1:1359127-1359593 GCF_000754665.1 Bison bison bison | reverse complement strand
AGCACTGACTGTGCCATGACATATGTTATTTTTCTGGATTTTGTTAATGTCTGGATATTTATCAGCATTTTAGAATTTGTAGTAAGCTCTGATTTATTTTCTCTTTCTAAATAAAACAGCTTTTGTGCTTAGTTTGGTATTGGTAATACCAATGTGGTATTTTTCATAAAGACAGTTCCCTGGACTGTCCAGGCTTAGATTCAGATTCAGCTGTTTGAGTTTTAAATTTCCAGCCAGTGGTGGTGGTGGTGGTGATGGTGGTTTAGTCGCTAAGTCATGTGTCTGGTTCTTGGGACCCCATGGATTGTATCCCACCAGGCTCCTCTGTCCATGAGATTTTCCAGACAAGAATACTGGAGTGGGTTGCCATTTCCTTCTCCAGGGAATCTTCCAGACCCAGGGATCAAACCTGCGTCTTCTGCATTGCCAGCAGGTTCTTTATGGACCAAGCCACCGGGAAAGCCTC
>NW_011494639.1:1322042-1359027 GCF_000754665.1 Bison bison bison | reverse complement strand
GGCTGCCGTCTATGGGGTAGCACAGAGTCGGACACGACTGAAGCGACTTAGCAGCAGCAGCAGCAGCAGGTTTGTCATAGCTTTTCTTTTGAGGAGCAAGCATCTTTTAATTTTGTGGTTGAAGTCACTGTCTGCAGTGATTGTGGAGCCCAAGTAAATAAAATCTGTCACTGTTTCCACTTTTCCCCCTTCTATTTGCCATGAAATGATGGGACCAGATGCCATGATCTTAGTTTTTGAGTATTGAGTTTAAAACCTTCTTTTATATTCTCCTCTTTCACCTTCATCAAGAGGTTCTTTAGCTCCTTCTGCTTTCTGCCATTAAAGTGGTATTTTCTGAATATCTGAGGTTATTGATATCTCTCCTAGCAATCTTTATTCCAGCTTGTGCTTCATTCAGTCCATTATTTCTCATGATTACTCTGCACATAAGTTAAATAAGCAGAGTGACAATATACAGCCTTGAAGTACTCCTTTCCTAATTTTCAACCAGTCCATTGTTCCATGTCCAGTTTTAACTGTTGCTTCTTAACCTGCATACAGGTTTCTCAAGAGAGAGATAAGGTGGTCTGGTATCCCCATCTCTTTAAGAATTTTCCAGTTTGTTGTGATCCACACAGTCAAAGACTTCAGCATAGTCAATGAAGCAGAAGTAGATATTTTTCCGGGACTCCCTTGCTTTTGCTATGATCCAACAGTTGTTGGCAATTTGATCTATGGTTCTTCTGCCTTTTTTAAATCCAGTTCGTACATCTGGAAGCCCTCCTTTCACATACTAATGAAACCTAGCTTGAAGGAGTTTGAACATTACTTTGATAGCATGTGTTCTATATTAAGAAACATCCAATAATAGTATCTGTGTGTTTCCTTTTGAGTCTGTAGATACTCTCCAAAGAAGGTTCTTCCCTGCCATGGGTGACATAGAAGTAGCTGAGCGGCTGGGCAGAATAAGGATAATGATGCAGATTTAAAACAGAATTTCCACCAATCTTCCTGATTTATACTCCACCTCTTATTCCAATTCATTTTATTTGATGTCTATGATTCTGAACTTTTCTGTGTTTCCTTTGGGTAAAGCAGCTTGCCTCATTGGTTTCCCTATCTCTGTTCAACTGAGTTTTAAATTTGTTACTATTTATTCATCACTTCTGATTTTCACATATTCTACTTGTGAGTTACAAGTGTCCTGCATTCATTAAATGCAGAATTTATGTGTCTCCTTCTTTTGTGTGTGTGTGTTGACACTTGACATCTTTATCCACTTAAATCTAAAATACCCTCCTATTTTTTTAATTGGAAGAACACTGCTTTACAGTGTTATGCTTGTTTCTGCCTTATGACAAGGCACATCAGCCACAATTATAGATATATCCCCTCCCTCCTGAGCCTCTCTCCCCTCCCTTCGACCCCACGCCTGTCGGTCATCGCAGAGCACCAGGACGCGCTCCCCGTGTCATGTAACAGCTTCTCACCAGTCATCTCTTTCCACATGGTTGTGTACATATGTCGATGCTGCTTTCTCCATCCGTCCTCCTCGCTCCTTCCTGCACTGTGTCCACAGTCTTATTCTTTATATCTATGTCTCCACTCCTTCCCTCCAAATAGATTCATCAACACCATTTTTCTAGAATCCATATATGCAGTGATAGACTATATTTGTTTTTCTCTTTCTGACTTACTTCACTCTGTGTAACAGGCTCTAGGTTCATCCACCTCACTAGAACTGATTCAAATTTATTCTTTTTTATGTCTGAGTAATATTCTGTTGTGTATATTCACCACATCTTCCTTATCCATTCGCCTGTTGATGGACATCTAGGTTGCTTCCATGTCCTGGCTATTGTAAATAATGCTGCTATGAACACTGGGGTACATGTATTTTTCTCAGTTATGATTTTCTTAGAGTGTATGCCCAGTAGTGGGATTGCTAGGTTATATGGTAGTTTTATTCCTAGTTTTTTTTTTTTTTTTTTTAAGGAGTTTCTTACTGTTCTCCATAGTGGCTGTATCAATTTACATTCCCACCAACAGTGAGGAAGGGTTCTCTTTTCTCCACATCCTCTCCAGCATTTATTATATGTAGATTTTTTGATGGTGGCCATTCTGATTGGCATGAGGTGATGACTCATTGTAGTTTTGATTTCATTTCTGTAATTAGTGATCCTGAGCATATTTTCATGTGTCTATTGACCATCTGTTCTCCTATTTTTAAAAGCTTCTTTAAAAGTAAAATAGACGCCTATTAAGAGGATGCATTTAGGTTAGAACTAGTGGTCTTTTGGAGCTGAGAGAGACCACTAGACCACTATAAAGAATCCATATGGAGACTAGAATGATCAATTACTTAGTGAGATCTTTTTGAGAATTACTCCATGAGATAAAATTCTGTAGTTTTACCTAAAATTTCCTCCTAGAGTATTTCACTGTACCCCATCATTATGTGTATGACTTCACCTGCTAAAGTCCATGTTTAAATACTGTATTCTCCATGAAGCCATCTCTGATCATCAGAGCTAATAATAATCTTTCCGTTCTCTGAAATATATGGCATTTGATGTATTATTTTCTTACTGGTTGTTCATATTTACATATTTACCCAGAATTGTAATTATGTTTACATATCTCCAGCAGGAGCATTTTTACATGAATTCTTTACTCCCTTTATCCTTGCGGATGGGATTCATATCTGTTTATCTTTGAAGAGCTCCTGGCTCCTAACAGTGCCTAGGGAAGAGCATGTACACAGTTAATGCTGAACAAATGCGCGAAAGTATGGAGGTTACAACAATCTTCGCTTCTGGAAAAATAGAAGGCGCATTTTGAGGTTTTCCATTTTGCTATAATAAGGAAGTTTAACCAAGAATGGATCAAGTGCACTTCTTACCTGTAACTTTCTGTGTATTCTGAAATTTGAGTGAGAACTATGATAGTTCTTTCTGTATCACATCTGCTGTATCACAAATGTTCCTCTGAAGTTCTTCACTGGGGTTGTTACCTTCTTAGGAATAATCACATCAAGGAGTTGGCCAGCTTCTTCTAAAACATTGCTTTAGGCACAACTTGCCTTTTTTGCCTTCCTGTTGGGCCCTCTTCTTCACCTTTGTGCAGTGATCAAGTACCCAGAGCAGTCTTGGGAGTGCCAACTGAATAATGAGAAAAAGTATAATGCTTAACAGACATAGGTCTGAATGTTGCCTTTACCGCTATGGGCTGGGCAATCCTGGACAAGTGAGCAAATCTTTCATCAAGAAAACATCCACTTGTACAAAATGAAGAAAACATTATCCTCCACAAGACGGTCATCAAGGTGAAACAAATAACATATATAAAATACTTAGAATACAGAAGACATGGGATAGATCATCTTTGCTTTTCCTTTCTTAAGACAAGCATTGACTTTTTCCAGGAATATTGGCATTTTAAAAATAGATGCACTGAGAGAGCAATGCTTAACTCAACAGAAAACTCCCCTTGTGTGCCATCTCATGATTTTTGTTTGAGGACTTCTAGACATCCTGTATTAAAGCACCCAAGTTCAGAATCCCTTTCCATGCCCCTACTTCTCAAGGAAGAACACATATAAGGAAACATGGTTCAGAAAGTTGAAGCAAGGCAAAGAAAACCACCTTTCTCAAACTTCGTTGGAAGTCTTTCAAGAATGTTTGAAGGGAGCAAGTAAACTTTTGTTTGTAACCTGTCTTTGTTCCACTTTCAAAGTTTATCTTATCATAGGATGTAAGAATATGTATTTCAGAAAATGTATTTGTCCTTTTTAAGTTGGTGCAGCCCTAGATGATGGAGGGAGAAAGGAGAACTTTGTACCAGTAGAGAGATTGAGGTGCTGGTTCTGGGGTTGTGGGACCATTTCAAAAACTACCCAGAGTATCAGGGTGCTTGGGGAGGCAGTACTTGACAAGATGAATCACCTGTGATTAACTCTGTCAGACTCCCTCCTGCCTTCCAAGGTATTTTCAGACACTTGCCAGGCATGTGTTCTAGTGTATATATTTTATTTTCTGCATGAAGGTGTGGAGTGGATTATTGTCCTTTCATAAAACTCTATGGCAGCCTTAGAAAAATCCATCCTGACACATTTCCATGAGTTAATGCTATTCACTATTGGGGTTTTCCTGTTGGCTCAGATGGTAAAGAATCTGCCTGCAATGTGGGACACGCAGGTTCAATCCCTGGGTTGGGAAGATCCCCTGGAGAAAAAAATGGCAACCGACTCTAGAATGCTTGCCTAGAGAATCCCATGGACAGAGGAGCCCGGCAGGCTACAGTACATGGGGTCGCAAATGTTGGACATGACTGAGCGACTAACACACACGATATACTTATGCATCTTCTTTTTTTTGTCCCAAAGTCAAGCCAATTACTCTTTGACAAGTGGCAGAAGTGAAATGCTACTTCATAACAACAAAGTCTGTCAAAATCAGGGGGAGGCTGAGGCTCCTTCCTTCTGATAATTCATTAGGGAAACACATAGCATGCTCTTTGGGAAGGGAGGAAAGTGCTTCCACTCAGATGTCACAAAGGGGAAGTGATATTTACTGCTGCCCGCTACATACAAGGGGCTGAGCCTAAACTATCTGAGGTCATCCGCCCACCGGTCCTGAGGAAGGTGCCAAATACTATCATTTTCAAAATAAAGTAGCTCGGCAAGGTGGAAATTTCCGTAATGTGATAGAAATCATTAGGAATCAAGACAGGGACTTAGCCTGTTCTTTTCTGATTATACATACATACCTCATTTTATTGCTTTTCTCTTTATGGCACTTCATACATATGGTGGGTTTTTTTGAAGTTGGAGGTTGGTGAACCTTTGTTTTAAAAAATACTTTTTAAATGTATGTATTTATTTTTTTTGGAGATTCAGTTCAAGTTCAGTTGCTCGTGTCCGACGCTTTGCAACCGCATGGACTGCAGCATGCCAGGCTTCCTTGTCCATCACCAACTCCCAGAGTTTACTTTCCATTTATAGCTATTATAAAATATTGGCTGTATTTCCCATGTTCTGCTGTACAGTACATCCTTGAGTGTATCTTATACCCACTAGTTTGTATCTCCCACTTCTCTGCCTCTTTCTGTCCCCTTTCCCCCTCCCCACTGGCAACCCCTAATTTGTTCTCTGTATCTGTGAGGCCGTGTGAGGCTGCTGCTTTTTGTTATATTCACAGTGAGTTGTATTTTTTAGATTCCACATATAAGTGGTACCACACAGTACTGAAGGTTTATGGCAACCCTGCATCAAGCAAGTGTACTGGCAACTCTTTTCCAACAGCGCTGGCTCCTTTATGTCTCTGTGTCGCATTCGGGTGATTCTCACAATATTTCAAACTTCTTCTCATTGTATTTGTTACGGTGGTCTGTGATCAGCGATTGCTGGCGTCATTACTACAACTCGATGAGGCTCAGATGATGGCTAGCAACAAAGCATTTTTAATTAAGGACTGTGCATTATCTTTTTAGACATAATGCTATTGCACATTTAAGTTATGGTATATAAACGTAACTCTTATATGCACTGGGACACCAAAAGTTTGTGACTCTCTCTATTGTGATTGTGCTTTACGGCTGTTCTTGGCAGTCGAACCTTCTGTATCCCGAGTTCTGCTTGTATCGTGCTCCCTTCCAGGATGGGATGGACTGGATAGATCCATAGAAAAACTGTCAAACAAACGTTTCAAGTTGGTGTGAACTTCAGGTGTCTACCACTCCTCCAAGCTAATTGTCCTCTTGCCGCCCCTGAGAATGGACACCTCTTCACCAGCTGCTTCTTCCTGAAAGCTGAGCTGCACCCACAGTTCACTAATAGTGTAGAACGAGCTTTTCCCCATCTTCATTTTCTCGTCTACCTCTGCACAAGAAAAATACATTTTCTCCTGGAGAGAAAAGAGAGCGTTGTCACCATCTGGTCTGATTCCAGAGTTGCCCTGCTGCAGGAATGAAGAGCCAGACCTCCCCAGGATTCCGTTTGCCATGTGTGGCTCCTACCATTGCAGCCGTGGAGCACCGAGGAGATAAAATTGCCTCTTGGCAAGGAACCTAGGAGGCCAGCCTAGGCTTAGCAGGCCTTTCCTGTCTTGAGTCACACCCACGTGGAGCCACTTCTCTCGTTCTTTCTCTCAGACCAAACCTTAGAGGCTACTGGCCAGAGGTACACTCCAAACAAGTTCAACCATACTGTTTAGCTGCTGGTGGCGGAGTTAGAATTTCTCTCTCTCAACCTTTGGAAAACTCCAAATCCTGGACATATGTGCCAAGCTGGCAGATGTGGTTTTCTGTGGTCCAAGCTAGGCTTCAGTAATGGCTATAGAGCATCCGCTTCTCTTTCCTGGTTACCTTGAGCCAGGCATTGGCACAGGCAGTATTGCCAAACAAATGGCATTTTTGTGCCGTTTGTGAAAATTGACTTCCCTAATTAACTTACTCATACAAATGCACTCAGGGTAAAGACATTAGGATGATTACCTAGAAAATTACTACTTTGGTAGAGTCCCTCGTGCCCCCTTTTGCCTCTTAAATGTGCCAAGAACAAAACTCGCTCTGATGACATTGTTAGATCGCAGAGAGCAAATAACTGATGAACGAAAGGATGGCGCCTTGTGTTGGCTCCTTTAACCCTGATTTTAGCTCGTGGATTCTGCTCAGCGTGGGGTAGCCAAGAAATGATTTTCTCCTTCCAGAGGGGAGCACTGGTGAAGATCAGAATGACTTCTTGGTGTGTATTCAAGCACCTTTTCCAGCGCTAGGCTACCCAGCAATTACAGCTAAATGAGTTTTGTATCAATTAGAACTGCTAGGAGGATACTCTGGGGGGACTAGCAGGAGGCCTACATTTCAGAAACAAGAGGTTGTAAAATTTCATTTGTTTATCCAGCTTCCAAATGCAGCTTTATTATTTTACTTTATGAACCTAGGAATCTTCACCTAGAGCTTCAGCAATCTGAAACATTTCTAGCCCTGGGGGAGTTTTACTTCCTGTAAGTGTTGGTCATTCTTATCAGAAATCAAAGATTTCTGGAAAATGTCCACCTTTTTTGTGGTTTCACTTATTTTTACTATATCGTGTGTGTGTGTGTGTGTGTGTGTGTGTGTGTGTGTGTTAGTCGCCCAGTCGTGTCTGATTCTTTGCAACCCCATGGACTGTAGCCCGCCAAGTTCCTCTGTCCATGGAATTCTCTAGGCAAGAATACTGGAGTGGGTTGCCATTCCTTTCTCTGCGGGGATCTTTCCAAACCAGGGACTGAACCCCGGTCTCCCGCATTGCAGGCAGATTCTTTACCATCTGAGCCACCAGGGAACTATATCATGTGAGTAGGTAACTCCTGAAATAAAATGTATAATTTCCCAAATTGTGTTCTATGTTCTTTGCTAGATCAGCACGGAGAGAAGTCAGAAGATGTGGGGTGTGGTTCTTGTCACTGGTATATGGAGGTAATGGTGTGTGCGTCCTGCAAAAATTAGAGATAAATTTGTATTTTGAGTTCAAATGAATGGTTTTTAACTCTGCTGCACATTAGATTCATCTAGTGAGTTTTTAAATGTGCCAGTGTCTGAGCCCCAGCTTAGACCAGTTAAATTAATCTCCCTGGAAGGTGGAGTCAAGATATCTCAAAAGCCCCCCAGAATATATTAGTCAGCCAGGGCTGAGAACCAATCATTCATTACTTTCATAAATATGTACTCATTACCTACTATACGCTAGGCCCCATTCTAGAGGCTGGCAATGTAGCAGTGAACAAATCACACAAAACCTCTGCCTTTATAGAGCTTATATGCTAGCAGGTTTTGACTGACAACAAACAAATAAATCAATAGCATCCATGGTATATAAGTCCGTGAAAAGTGCCAAGAAGAAAAATCAAAGAAGGAAGGGAAACATCCCTTATGCGAGGGGAGGCCTTGAAACATTGGCAGGGTATCCAAGGGTCCCCTCCTGAGAAGACGATATTGCACAAAGGCCAGGAGGAGGTGGGCAAGGGTCTCTGAGCAGAGAGAACAGCAAGGTCTAGAAGTGGAGTGTGGCTGTTTCAGGAGAAACACGGGTGTAAAGTGCGTGTGAATTACTGGTCTAAGCTAATAAAACCCACACGAGAGCTCCAAGAGAACTGCTTGTGGGAGTAGACCAGAAGACTGTGTATGAATGTGTGATTGATAGTTTTGAAAATACTCTGAACTATACAGCTATAATCTTAAGGAAGCAGGCAGTGACGTGATGACAAGTTAGTAAGGGAAGCCCCAAGAATACCGGCGTCGGTTGCCATTTCTTTCTCCAGGGGATCTTCCCGACCCAGGGATTGAGCCAGGGTCTCCTGCATTCCAGGCAGAGTCTCTAGCTGAGCCCCCAGGGAAGCCCAAACTGATGTGAAGTATATTCGGGTTTCCCTGGCGGCTCAGCCGGTGAAGAATCTGCCTGCAATGTGAGAGACCTGGGTTCCATCTCTAGGTCTGAAAGACCTCCTGGAGAACGGAATGGCAACCCACTCCAGTATTTTTGCCTGGAGAATCCCATGGACAGAGGAGCCTAACAGGCTACAGTCCACAGGATTGCAAAGAGTCAGACACGACTGAACAACTAACACATAACACTTCATATTCCATTTTAGCCTATTTGGGAAAGGCAGTAGGAGGAGGAAATAGATCAATCTAGAGAACAAAATAAGGCAGCAAAAGGAATAAGAAAGGTCCTCTTCACACTAGTGGGTGGGGGAGGGTACAAGGATGCCATGTGTCTTGAGAGGTCATGGCAAGTGTGTGGTTAACATTTGGGTCACATAACTGACAATTATCATTGCTAGTCAGTGTTGTTCAGGCCAACAAAATAATTTTGGGAGGGAGGGCTTCACTTCACATGCTAAACTCCAGGTCTACCCACGTTGCTGCTAGTGGTATTGTTGCATTCTTTTTTACGGCTGAGTAATATTCCATTGTATATACATACCGCATCTTCTTTATCCGTTCATTTGGCAATGGCCATTTAAGTTGCTTCCATATCTTTACCACAGTTAGTGAAGTTAGTCAGACAGAGAAAGACAAGCAACATAGATACCATTTCTATTTGGAATTTAAATAAATAATACAGATGAACTTGTTTACAAAATAGAAATAGACTCACAAACATAGAAAACAAACTTATGGTTACAAAAGAGGATAATAGGAAATGGAGGAGATAAATTAGGAATTTAGGATTAATATATATACAGTACTGTTTATAAAAATAGCTAAACAATAAGGACATACTGTATAACATACATAGGACCTACTGTATGGCATTTGTATAGCATATTATACTTAATATGCTATAATAATCCATAATAGAATATAATCTGAAAAAGAATGCATGTATATGCATGAATAATGAATCAGTTTGCATACACTTGAAACTAACACAACATTGTAAATTAACTATACTTCAAAAAATTAATAGTAAAGAGATACTAGAAGAAAAACTTGGCTTCTACTATATCTAGCTCATAGGGAATGGTTGGGTTGATGAGCCAGGATGAACACATAGCTAGCTTAACTGTACTTCTTATGAAACATAAGGGAATTACAATTGAGATTCTAGTTATCAGTCTCAGTGAACTTTGTATGAGCTCGTTTCCCCTGAGTTAGACCACTCCAGTATTAAATACTGAGACGGTAAGGACTCGGAGCCTGTGGATGTGAGATGGTGAATTTGGGGTAAGACAATGCCTCTTTCTTGGACCTCTCAGGCCCTCTAGCCTGCTGACCTCTCTAGCTTTTTTTTTTGATTGCCATGTGACACATTTTCTATCCAAAGCAGCAACACCTTGTTCAACCCCTATCTTGCTGCCTGGCTGTTGTTTTTACATAGCATAAATCAGAATAATACCTAATATCTTATCTATCTCTTCTAGCTGATAAGAAAATCAGATGTGATAAAATACATAAATTTAAGGTACTAAAAATGTGTACAATAAGATGTTTTATTATTAACAATAATAAGAGTACATCTAGGTAAATGAAGAGTTAAAAATCTGATAAAGCCACCTGGCATTTACCATAGGTGTCAATTAGACTTACCGTTTCTTGTAGATAACTATATCTTTTATTTAAAAACTAACTTTATGTGTATAGTTACATACAAAAATGTTTAGAAAGTTAATATAGCAAAATATAAATAGTGGTTATATCTTGATAATATGATTTTAAACTACTTTTTTTCTTTTCTGGTGAATACAGCTATATTTTATATTCATTTTACAGAAATATTCATATACCATTATATATAACATATCTGCATTAAAATATTGATATAATTATATGATGTGTGTTAATATATAATTAGATATTGTATTGCATATAATTATATTATTTTGTATAGAATTGCTTGTTGTTTAGTTTCTAAGTCATGTCATACTCTTTTGTGACCCCCATGGACCATAGCCCCACCACTCTGTCCATGGGGTTTCCCAGGCAAATATACAGGAGTGGGTAGCCATTTCCTTCTCTGGGGGATCTTCCTGACTCAAATCCATGTCTCCTGCATTTCAGGCAGAGTGTTCACCAACTGAGCCACCAGGAAATCCAATAGAATTATAATTATATACAATTAATTATGTAATATTATATATGTTTGGAGAAGGCAATGGCACCCCACTCCAGTACTCTTGCTTGGAAAATCCCATGGACGGAGGAGCCTGTTAGGCTGCAGTCTATGGGGTTGCTAAGAGTCGGACAGGACTGGGCGACTTCACTTTCACGCATTAGAGAAGGAAATGGCAACTCCAGTGTTCTTGCCTGGAGAATCCCAGGGACGGGGGAGCCTGGTGGGCTGCCGTCTATGGGGTCGCACAGAATCGGACACGACTGCAGCAGCAGCAGCAGTTTTTCTGTAGTCACTTAGAGCCCATGAGTCAGAAAGAGCTGGTGTTCAAAGTTTGAGTTTACATAGTTATCGTCCTTTTCTGGTGTAATACAGTGGATGCATTTTGTAAGTCATGGTATAGTTACGCACATTACGGCTTTTATTTCAATTCCATTGGGTGAACACATTTCAGGGGAGAAACAGGGATAGGAAAGTGCAGAAAGAGATGGAGGAGAAGATACAGGCACTTGAGCATCCCGTACATATGAAGGATAATGTTTGTAAATATTGTACACATGATTCTGTGTACTTTACTCTCCTTCCAGTTTTATTCAACAAACTGTGTTCCAGTAGAAAAAGGAATAAACCCTAGCAAATCTTTCCAGAGGTTAAGTAAGACTTTCTTCTCATTTGTTTGTCCTTTATAAAAATCAGATGCTTAACAAATCTCTCCGTTTCTTGTCATCAACATGATTAGCCATTTAGTTCTTGGACTTTGCCGCTATTTCCCGTTGATCCTAAAAATCTAATACAGAAGTTGCAGATGCCCGCTGGGGACTCTTTACCCGCATGGTCCTGAGGCTCCCTGTTTCGGTCCTTTCCCACCTCCCAGAGACACGCTCTTTGTGAATAAGTCACTGTATCTTTTGTCAACATTAGCATTTGTTTCTCCTTCCAAATATTTTACCCATTGGGTCAGAAAGCATGACCCATGAAATCGACCTCCCCATATTTTTGCTTGTCCTTTTCAAAGTTGGCATCAGATGTGTCAGGGTCTGAACTAATCCATGTTTCTCCAGGCTGTTCATTTGATGCAATTGGCATTTCTATCGCTTTCTCTCAGATCTTTCTTTAGCCTGAGAAATACCCCACGGCCGTAAAGGGTAGCTGGAAACCCGTTCTAATCTGGGTAGATAGAAGGAAATAGAATTTGCCTGAAGGCTCATACTGAGACCAAAATTAGGGACTGGAACACACGGTAACTTTCTGATTCCCATTTCCTCTTCAGATCCCTCAATTTGAATACTCCAGGTTTTGGTTCTGTCTCTGATACAACCATTGACAATCATCGAATTCTAAGAAATCATTAAGGAGCCACAAGTAGTCCTTCTTTTTGCAAATCCTCAGAGATTGGCCACAGGAAGGAGCTAGGAGTAAGACACAGGAGGAGAAGGCAGAAAGTTGAAACATGGCTGTGGCCATTAGCCTTTTGGTAGGGTTTTCTTCATGGCTTCACCCAACTTTGCCTTGTTTTTCCTTCTTTATTTTATTTTTTCCCTAACTTTTCTGGAGTTATGCACCTTGTGATACATTCATACACTGTGAAAGATGGCAAGTTTCACGTGGAAATGAGATGTGCCCTTCATTAGATTTCTTTCCTCTCTGCCTGGGAAAAAAAGTGTAACTCCTTTGTTTCAATCCTTTTTCTGTTAGCGGCTGTTTCATAATACAACACAATAAAATGAAAGAAAATACTCCCTCATAGCCATGTTTTTGCATATTTAAAATACACAGAGCCATATTTTAAGCAGACTCAGAGAAGGCCAAGGACCCTAGAGAGATCAAAGCACTGCCATGGCTGGGCTAGGGATACCAGGATTAGTTAGTGTAGGCTGAGTGATTCGTAAACTAATTTTGGACTCAAAAATTTTACTTAATTTCTTTAAACAGCAGCTCCCTAGAGTCACATTACATTTGACAGGAATGGAGGGGGCAGGGTCTTATTCTGGTAGGACAGCTAATACTAAAACATGATTCTGACACTGAAGAATTGGCTTTTTGAGACGAATTGATGGCTTTACAAAACTAAGACACAGCCTTCTAGGATACAAACAACAATCTGGGTTGCAAAGCAGTTGAGGGTCTTCAGAAAAGATCCACCATCAGGCAAGCAAGTTATGGATTTCACTCACTGAGCCAACCACAGAGACCAGTTTTGTGGGCCTGGTGAAATTGTTTTGTTTTTGTCCTAGTCCAAATAACAGGGGATAATTTGTGTCTTTTTACTTCCTAGATAGATTTATTGAAGAAAATTCTGATCATGACATGAATTTAGGACTGTTTTGGTGCTCCTATGTGTTCCTTCTGTATGGAATGTCCCTTTCCCCAAATCTATTTTAAAAACTCCTGTCCAAATAATATGCCTCTCCACGTGCCTTCTTCCCTCGACATCCCAGGTTGAATCCATTACTCCATTCTCAAAGACCTTCTTTATGGCCAAATGGACTCAGAGCTGCTTCAGAGATGCTGTTTGTATGTGCATGATAAGTCTCTTCAGTCATGTCCGACTCTTTGCGATGCCATGGACTGTAGCCCACTAGGCTCCTCTGTCCATGGAGATTCTACGGTAAGAATACTGGAGAGGGCTGCCATGCCCTCCTCCAGGGGATCTTCCCAACCCAAGGATTGAACCTGCGTTTCCTGTGGCTCTTGAATTGCAGGTGGATTCTTTACCACTGAGCCACCAAGGAAGCCCAGAGATGCTGTTAAGGCTTCTTTTATCCACAAGCTTAACACAATAGCTTGTTCACAGGCCCTCAACAAAATAGACTACCTCTTCATTCTTCTTAGAAATATTTCCAGGTTGCCATGTAAAAGGGTGATCCCACCTAGGAGATTTCACATAAAATCCATTCCGCCCTGTCTCTTAGGCCGCAACTGCAAAGTCTTTTCTTTACAGAAGTGGAATTTTTACCTTGGACTTGACCCTTCAAAAACTGCTCAGAGAAATGGCAATTTCAAGTCATTCTTTAAAGGAAAGATAGGAGCTGGGCTGGATAATTTCTTATGGACCTCCCAAACTCTGCGCCTCCCTCAGCACATTCACAGAAAACTGTGCCGTGGGTAAGAGGACTCTTGAGCAGAAGCCAGAGGCCTGAATTCCTTCCCCAGTTGTACCACTGAGGAGCTGAGTTATTTGGATAATTGCTCCATCCCTGGGACTCAGGTTCATCATCGATACACAAGAGGGCTAGGCTCAATGATGTCCAAAAATACATCGTCCAATTCTGACAATGGTCTCAAAACATTAATAGCCTGTGAAATACCAAAGGTGACTGTCCAATTAATGGCTATTCTTCTAATCTGGGTTTAGCAGGTGGTTTCCTCATCCGCCTGTGGTTTAGAAGCTCTTCATCATTAAAATCATTGCGTGGGATGTTGTTTTTAGTCTTGTGACCTCTCTGCTCGCCACTGCCTTCATGAAACTGCGCTGCTGGTGACAAGGCTCCTGGGGAGTTCTCTTCCCCGCTGTTGTAACACAGAGGTGGGATGGAAAGACTGCTGGACGGGAAGTCAGGTATTACGAGGTCTAGCCTGGCTCTGCCACTAACTAGCTGCATGGCCTTGAGCTTGCCAGGTCCCTTCGTGGGGTCTCCATTTCCTCACCTGTTAATTGGGGGATGTGAACCAGATGATCTTTGCAGTTCTTCAACTCCTGGATTCTATGAATTCTAAGCAACGGTATCTCCCTAGAGAGTGAAGGCTGAATGGAAACTTGATGTCACGCCACTCCAAATACCAAACAATTATTATGGAATTCTAGCAATCGACCCCCTCTCCCTGCTCCCCACCCCCTGCCCACCTGCATTAATGACATTTTCAGAGCCTTCTGTTTATGACAACATGTCAGTCCCAGACTAATTGTCACCTTTCCATCAATGTCAAAGGGAGTTAAAGGAGTCTTTTTGCTTAGAACTCTCCTGATTTTCCTTTGTTGGGTGGAAGCAAGGTGTGCCCTGAGGTTCTGACACTCCTCTAATGTTTGAAAGCCGATCCTGGCTCTATTGTCCTTGATTCCTGTTTCTTCCGAATGTGTGCTCATTTGAGAAATCCCACCAAACAGAATCGCTGTCTATGTTATTTGATATTCATGGAATTGACCAGGTCAGCTTATAAGCATATGTGAAAAAAGATCAAAGTGCAGAAAGGAAAGCAAGGAAGGTACTCTTTTCTGGAAGTTCCAGCACCATGTAGGGTAAAAAAAGTTGGACTATGAGGACAACTGCCTTGGTTCGAATCTTTATTTGCCTTTGAGTCAACCATGTGGCAGAGGGAAGTCTACTTTCTCTGCCTCTGTTTTCTTATCTGTTAAATGGGGCTGGTAAATAAAAGCACCAACATCACAAGATTAATGAAATAATATAATATATGTTAATTAGGAGAGGGCAATGGCACCCCACTCCAGTACTCTTGCTTGGAAAATCCCATGGACGGAGGAGCCTGGTAGGCTGCAGTCCATGGGGTCGCTGAGAGTCGGACACGATTGTGTGACTTCACTTTCACTTTTCACTTTCATGCATTGGAGAAGGCAATGGCAACCCACTCCAGTGTTCTTTCCTGAAGAATCCCAGGGACAGGGGAGCCTGGTGGGCTGCCATCTACGGGGTCGCACAGAGTCGGACATGACTGAAGCGATTTAGCAGCAGCAGCAGAAGCATATGTTAATTAATGAAATATATATACAAATTAGTGTAGGGTTTAACACAGGGTAACGTTTAACACAGGGTAACGTTTAACATTAAAAGGACAGTGTTTAACACTATTTTTGACTAACCAGCATTTGCAACGTGCCTCTTCTACTGGTGATGCTAGTTGTCTTGGTTTGGCAGCAGCTCACCTCTACCCACTCCACTGAGCCTTTGTCCCTCTGCACAACTTTGTCATGACTCCTCTGAGATCTCACTGTTCTTGGGTAATTCTTTAGTAAAGTGTTTTTCGACTGGGGAAACCCTCCTCCTAACTTCCCACCCACCCAGGGAAGCTCTTACTCCTGACCTGTGCAAATAGGCAGCTTATAGCTACCCTTTGGGGAGAAGATGCTTACCACAGAAGGAGGTTTAATCATTACTTTTGATGGGCAGTCAACAAACATGAGGTATACAATTCACACACATTTAAGGCATGTTATGTTGCTCAAAGAGGAAAAAAACATCCTTCATTTGCAGAACTTGCTGAATAGAGAGCTGGTCTGTGTTAATCTTTCAGTCACCAATTCCATTTTTTCTCTCCCTATTTCCCTTCCTTTAATACCAACAGCTGGGATTGTGCAGTGTGCAGCAAAAGGAAGCAAGACTTTCTCATGAGGTAGGGCGGGGGGAAGTAGAAGCAATTTATTTAATGTGCTTTATCGATTGCACAGCACATTTACTCCATGGGTTCAAGGCACCACGTGTCCATTCTCTCAAAGGCAAATCCAAATCACTTACAGCATCTTTAAGGAAATTCAGAATTAAACGGAAATATGACTATGAAGCCATCAGCTAAAAAGCACTGACTCCTCACAGGGGATTTTGCTTTTTCCTTTCTTTCTGTCTCTCTCTCATTTGTGTCATCTTTCATAGCAGTGTCCTTGAAGAAATACCCCTTGAGCTTTCCCTATAGATCTTGAAAGGCCAGTAATGGTAAGAGGCAGTAAAAATATCCAGACCATAGAACTAAATTGAGCAAGATACCTGATTTGGGCAATGCATCACCATAGGTAAGAAAGAAATTATTTAAAAAACAAACTACACTGTATATAAATTTGGTTATATTTGTAAAAGTCAAAATATGTGTTTAACAACACTCAAACTATGAAAACTCTATGTGCCTAGTTCCCATTAATATATACAGGATAAGTATTGTGGTAGTAACTTATGTGAGGACTAGCCTAAACAATTCTGGTGATTATCTATGAATGGCTGAATAGGCCAGGTATCTGTAGGAAAAATGCAAATTATAATCAAGGGATGAAGCTAGGTAGCATCTAGAAATTTGGAACTGGATGTCAGTTCTGAGATTTATGCATATCACATCAGAAATCAGAGGTGTAGCAAATGTGGCTTCAAGAGGGTTGAAACAAGTGGCTCTGAAGAACCGATGCTGAAGCTGAAGCTCCAATACTTTGGCCACCTCATGCAAAGAGCTGACTCATTAGAAAAGACCCTGATGCTAGGAAATATTGAAGGCAGGAGGAGAGGGGACAACAGAGGATGAGATGGTTGGATGGCATCACCGACTCAATGGATATGAAACTTTGAGAGATGGTGAAGGACAGGGAAGCCTGTTGTGCTGCAGTCCATGGGGTCGCAAAGAGTCAGACATGACCAAGCAACCGAATGACCACAACAACTGGCCTAAGATCATATCACAAAAGGATGGCTAAGGGCCCCATTCAAATGATCCGTTTCTGAGACCATGGAAAGCCCTGGCCTAGGCTCTGTTCTCTCTCACTCCAGATAAGAATTCTTATCTGCATACTAATGGTGACTATAAGTACTTTTAAGAATTAATTCCTCACGGGTCATGGGTAGATGGAGAGAAACCAGACCAAAGAGGTAAAGGAGCAGCCAATGGCGGTGACTGTGAGATTACACCCTCTTAAAAACTAATGCTCTTTTCTGCCTACTCTCACCTCTTTGCTGAAAAACAAACAGCTGGGTCCACGCTGCTGCAGAGTTCAGATTTTTTTGTTGAATGAAGGAAGCCAAAAGCAATTCACGTAAGGCATTTTATCGATCGCACAGTTCATACGCTTTCTGGGTTCAAGATAGCACATGTCCATTCTCCTAAGGGCAAGTTCAACTCACCCTTTGATTTCCTTATAGGATTTTTCTCTTATGCAACAGAGTAAGGAAAGGATGGTGTGTGTGAGTGTGTGTGTGTGTGTGTGTATAAGGGGGTTAGGGAGAGAGTGAGAGACAGAGGTAGGAAGGAAGAAACCTAAAGGAAAATACTTAAGAACTAAAAGGAATTTGTATTTTAAGGAAAAGACAAGATCTGGGAAGGACAGTCTACCACTGTAATGCAGTCTTAGAGAAGAGGTTCTAGAGATTTCGGGGTCTGGAGTATGGAAGAATAAAAGAATTCTTTGGAAGGTTTTGGATGTGTTCTTGTACCATGGAAGCAGCCCACAAAAGGTCTTATTTTCCATAAGAGAAAGGTTGTGAGAAAAACACCGAGGAAGGGAGGTATGGCTAGTTTATGGGTGACTGACAGCACTGAGAAAAGAGACTTTTCAGGATGAAGGACCGCTAGGCTGGGAAGAAGCTAAGCTTTATGTGCAACATGGACTGGAAATCTGCTGAACTTGGCCTAGCTTGGGCTCTAGAATATTTGTGCTGCAGAGGAGAAAAGCCTTTGACTAAAAGGGAAGGATTGAGAGGTTGATTTTGCACATTATTCCCTTCGGCAAGGCAGGGTGTACCGTGAAGATTAAAAGAGCAGGACATGGCCTCTGCTGGGTGCTGGCAGACTTGGTCTGCAAGGACTGTGCAGGGGGGTCCCTGGCCCTGGAGCCTGAGTTTCTGTTAAAGCCAATGTGGAGAGCTTCATTTTCTATTCTCCATACTTCAGCTGCTGGTAATTTACAGGGGCAAAGACTTAGATCCTGACTGCCCAGAAGTCCCTGGGTACCTTAAACCAATTACAACTCTTCACTCCTGCTGCAGATTTAAAAATGTATCTGGAATAATGTCAAACAGCATCAGGAAAAGACTTTGGGCCTCAAATAAAGCGGCAGTGACCTCCTTACCCTCAATTTTCCCTGGATGTCAGGACACCCCTCCACAGGGTGAAGGAGTGTATAAATTTAATCTGGTTGTTCATAGCAGGGTTGAATGGAAGGACCGATCAGTTGTCACTCTGGGCAGTGACAGGCTCGCAGCCTGTCAGTGATGGGCAATGAAGCACAAGCTGCCATTAGATACACCCACACTACCCAAGGAAGAAGAGAAGGGATGGGGGAATCCTCCCAGGATGCCTTGTGGGGATGATTTTTATAGACCTTGAGAGAAAATGGCTCCCTAAATAGCAAGGGAGAGAGGTCCCCCAGACCCAGCCAGTCAGCTGATTCCTATTCAACCATCTTTTGGAAACCACTGGACAGCTATGATTCCACTCTCTGTGGGTCTCTCTGCAGATCCCATAACACATGTTTGTCTACAAGGAGCCTCTTGGGTACTCCTTTCCCTCAAAACCTGATCTGTAAACTAGCAGCCTCAGCATCAACTGGGAGCTTGCTAGAAATACAGAATCTCCAACCCCACCCAAAGCCTTTTGAATCAGAACCTGCATTTCAATGAGATTTTCAGATGACTTATATACATATTAATTGCTGTTGTATGTGTGGTGCAGAGTCACGTCAGTCACGTCTGACTCTTTGTGACCCCATGGACTGTAGCCCGCCAGGCTCTTCTATCCGTAGGATTCTTCAGGAAAGAACACTGGAGTAGGTTGCCCTACTTCCTGACCCAGGGATCGAACCCATGTCTCTTATGTCTCCTGCAAAGGCAGGAGGGTTCTTTACCACTAGCGTCACCTGGAAAGATTCACTGTGGTATGGAATTCCCTAAACATCTAGTTTGACTGGAAACAAATCGTACAGACACAGCAGCTACTTCTTGGACAAACAGCAGTGACTTCCTTTTATGTAATATGGAATATAAACATTTTTAGCCAATTCAGCTGAGCTGGATTAAGTAAGGAAAAAAACATCAGTTCCCTGCAGCATCCAGTTTTGTAGCTTCCCACAGAAGCCAAACACAAATCCAAGAGAAAGGAAATGCAAGGAACCATTCAATTTCTCTTAGACTTGAAATTTGATTCCTTCCAGACTCAAGCTCAGTGTTATTTCCATGGCCCAATTGAGCTGTTCATCTGTCTGAACATTTGAGTGTGTGTGTGTGCTTTGCCCACACACACAAATCTAAGCATTCTCGTCAGCAATTAGATAATTTCTAGATCAGGCAATGTGCTTCATCTCTTCCCAGCATCTTTCATCTCTTGAAAAAAATTTATGGTTCCTTTTGTCATAGGTACACTCTCTGTGAGAAGATTGAGCGAATAGTGCATTAGGAAAAGCAAGTGAAACTGTTGTATTAAAATAGCCTTAACCCCTCTGTGCTCATCACCACCAGTTTCTGCTGTTCTCACCACCCCTGGCTCCTTCCATCCCTGCCCTACTCACTGGCAGATCGCTGACTCCAAGGGAGGACTTGGAGGTGCCCAGAGGGGAAGGTGAGAGCACTACCGTATCCTCTTTCTTTATCTACAGGAGGATGGTGAGAGGCTGCTCTGGAAAGGGAGACACAGAGAATGCAGAGGCGCCCAAGCCCTGGAAAAAGCCCGGGAAGTTCATCCAGAGTTAATCTTTGTACTTCTTGCCCTTTTTTCTGCCCCGCTGATCCCCGATCAACTTAGTAATCAAGTTTCCAAGGGTGGCCTAGTCTCCCTGCTTCTTCCTCTGTTCACATTCTAGCTATTATCAAAGCCCTGTCTGAGATTCGTTACATTTATTCATTCAAATACTAACTGAGCTTTAATGAGGTGCTTGTTACTGTTCTAGTTGTTACAAGTGCGTGGATAAATGAGGCAGAATCCTGACCACTTGCAGTTCAGTGTAGAATAATGAAATGAATGTGGGCTTTGGGGTCAAAATTGACTGTCCTTGAATTCTGGCTGAAAATATATAGTCAAGTTGTTGAAACTCTGCAAGACTCATTGCTGATGCGAGCCAGTCTTCTCTTAAACATGAGATTGTAAGTATCTTAACTATTATATCCAATTAGGTATCTATTAGCTGTTTAATAAATGCTAAAAACTAAACCAAATTTGAATGCAGTTTAAACATCAATATATAGGAAAGCCTGCAGCCCAGGTGTGTTACCAACTAGCTGAAAGTCTTGGATAAATCATTTAACTTCAGGGTATCTTACATGTGAAAAGAAGAAATTGCAAAATTTCAAAGATGCATTCTAGAAATTCTTACACATGATTCTTCTCTAGGATTCCAAACTTTTGTGAAATGCTACACCACTCTTCTATAACTAATGCCATATTCATAATTCACTAAGATTTGCATATATATAGTATGCATATATATATAAAATACATCTTATATCAACAACACATATTTATTTTGTTACTTTCTGTATGAGGTTGAAAGTTTATAGGATATTTCAGAAAAAAGATGCAAGACATCTTAAATAAGCCTTTGAACTTGTTTAATACAGAATTTCCCAAACTTATCTAACTCCCTCCCTTTTTTTTGTATAATGCCAGGTAACAGCTTAGCTTTCCCTAGCATATGCAACTCACAGAAGCTTGGCTTTCTACATTTTTGAATCTCAGTTTGGATGGTCTGCAAACTATCTCCAAGCTCCAAGTCATGCAGTGATTGTCACTTTTGCTAGGTCACCAGTGATACTCTGACCGGTGAGCGAGACGAAGTCACCACAGCTCTGACCAAGTCCAGCTGACTCCCCTGCCCATCATTCCAGCGCTGCTAGTCCCAGCTCCAGATACTGCCATATTGGCTAGACTGTGGATTCACAATGATCTTCTACTATAATCTTCAAGAACATCAGGAGTTAAACATAAATATTTCTACCTTTGGGTGTAGGCTCATGTTTTAGGCCACTGGTACCCCAGCTAAAGATGGATTATCATGCTTCTCAAGGTATTGGTACTTTGTTTAGAGAAACGAGGTGGATAATCAGCAAGCTCTTTCAATTTCATTGGTGAAAGTCCAACCTTCTTGAAATGCTAGACACATACCAGTGAAATATGTAGCGATGTTAAAAAATCCTGACATTTGGTCAGCAAAGTCCAACATTTTTTTCTTTTAGAAATGATCTAACCACGTAGTCCTAATGCCAAAGCCCATCTTGGCCTTTCTATTAAGGGCAGCATTTTGCAGTCTGATGGAATTATTTCACGAGTGCTCCTGGTCTAAGGGCTGAATCATGAGAGAAAGCTAAAGACATTGTTTGAAAGCAGAGCCTGTTTCAGAGTCTAGAGTGGGGCCATCTGTCTGTATCTCCAAGTAGTATCTTCTCAACTCTTCCCTGTCCCTTGTCTTGAATATTGGACTCTGAGGATGGCTCTTACTGGTGATTATGGAGAATCACAGAAAGAAGAAACAGTTTCTCAATTCAGATGATATGGTCCTGGCTGGAGGCACAACTGTTAATTGGCCTTCACTGTTTAGCAACTAATTAAATTAATTTTTTCATAAGAGTTACAAGTTAAATACTGTACTCACTCTTCAGTGTCCTGGCTCAGTAGGATATTAAATGAGTCAGACTTAGGTCTATGGACTTCCCCCAAGAGATTGTTCTTGGAAAAGCCAGAGTAGATGATGCAAAGATTAAGCACTTCTCAGCAGAAATGCTGCAATATCATACCTTGAGTTGTTTTATTGTTTTTGTATTACAGCCAAGAACCATGTGGCCAACAGACTGCAACAAGCCCTTTTATTTTCAACATAGCAAATGACGGTTCTTGAACTTGAATGTCATGTGAAATTGGGATTGAAAGACAGACTTCACTGCAAGTCGATTATTGATCTTTAAATGAAAAAAAGGAAGGCATGGCTATCAGGACTCTCTAAGTCTTGCAAACCATCCTCTAGCCCTTGCAGCTTCTTTGGTCACCAGGAAAATGACAGAGGGCTGACTAACAGTGACTTCAGTTTGCGGATATCATTTCATCCATCACACTGGTGATTCTGGCTTCTCTTTACGGTATTATTGATGATCAGTTGGGGATATTACTTATGATGGATGAAGCTGAAGCGGGCTAGCAGAGCATTCTGTGAGCACAGGTAACAAAAATGAGAAGCTAGGTAGATAGAAGAGTTCCAGAATGATTAGGCTTCCTGCATTTATGTAGAATGAACAAGTCTAGAGCTCTAACATACAGCATGTTGACAACAATTAATAAAACAGTATTGAAACTGGGAATTTGCTATGAAGGGGATTTCAGGTGTTATTATTATCAAAAGAAAAGGTAACTAAATATGAGAAGACAAGTCAATTCGCTTGGGACTGTAATAATCACATCACTGTGTGTGTGCATCTCAAAATACCATGTTGTATACCTTATATACTGTTTTTATTTAAAAATCAATAAATCAAGACAAAAACCATTATAGTTCCATACTTTTCAGGTGAAAATAGAACTGAGCTAGAACTAGGCAGAGCTGGACACAGATAAAGCTTTCTTTCCAATGTTTCTTTACATTAGTGGGAACGAGATCACACACAGCAACAACAACACAAGGAATATCTAAAAAATAAGATATGAAACAATGGCTCTAAGACAAACTGTCGAATAAGTTTGGTATCAGATGAAGAAGAATTAATCCTTGCTAGATACTCTCATTTATACTTCCTGGTGGCTCAGATGGTAAAGAATCTGCCTTCAATGTGGGAGTCGTGGGTTTGATCCCTGGGTTGGGAAGATCCCTTGGAGAAGGGAACTGCTGCCTATTCCAGTATTCTGGCCTGGAGAATCCCATAGACAGAGGATCCTGGCGGTTTACAGCCTATGGGGTTGCAAAGATTCGGACAGGACTGAGTGACTTTCGTTTCATAATTCCTTCAGGAACAAATTATTTGAAATAAATTTTGTAGCACTTTGGATGCAGAACTTTATTTCAGGTCATGGGCAGAACCAAATCAATGGAAAAACAGAGTTCTTGATTTGAGGGACTCTGTGTCTCCCCTTCAACATTCATTCACTCAGCAGCTATTTTTTGAGAACCTATTATGTGCTGAGTTCTCTTTTTATCTAAATATTCAGAAGTTAAAACAAAAAAGGCAAAATATATTTTTCTATAAAATAGAAAGAGAGCTACATTGTAGTGGGAAGAGAAGCAAAAATGAGAAAACAAGAGAAACATCAGGCAAGATCATTTAAGTTAGTCATAGGTTCCAAGAAGATGATAGTTCATAAAGAGTGATGGTGGAGCCAGCTACCTTGGATTGGATGATCAAGAATATCACTGCTTCTGGCAGGATGGAGTATTTCACAGTAGAGCGATGCTCCAGCTGAGAAAAAATGGACAAACTAACACAAATCTAACCAGACAAGAGATAAAAATCACCTGCATAATTGCAACATAGGAATATCAGAGCCCTTCAGACAAGAGTGGCTAAATTTCCAGAGAGGGGAAAACTGGAAAATGAGCTGATGGTGCTGCTTCTGCTTGGGCGAACCTAGCATAGATAATAAGTAACTGGTATTATCCCATGCATAGAGCCACTGCTGGGAATAGAAAAACAAGCAGATATTTCAGTAGTTATACAGAGACTTGAGGGACTAAATTGGAGATTTGAGAGGGCTAAAACATATAGCCAGGCTCCTGCTCAGGCAGTTCTCAAGTTTGAAATCAGGCAAGGCTTTATGCTGAAAAGGTACACCGAAACCTACTGACAAGCAGGGCAGAGGAGATGAAGATTAGAGTCCAGCAGTTTCCAATAGAAGAGGCCCTGGTAGCTCACTGGGAGTCATGCAGAAAGATCCCCGGCTCCCAATACTTTACATTCCTCCCACATACAAACACGCTCATCTACCTTTCCAATATCCTCAAAGGCATCAGGCCCAAGCTTGAGCTTTAGAATCCTCTAAATCGGGTCCCAGTGTTGTTGAGGTTATAACCTCCTCGAGTAAGGTTTCTCTCAACCTTTAGTCTATGACTTATAGACTAAAGAAATCAGTTACCTGTCCTTCACCTCCGCTCCACATCCGAGGGTGAGACAAAAACCAAAAAAGACTCCCCCTGTCAAAAAGCAGGGAGAGGCAGGAAGCGCTTTGTGGTTTCTGATCCACAACTGAGCACATGATGCTAGTTCCTGATTAGCCCTGCTCCATGGGAATGGTTCCATGGGATCTGGCTCTTCATTCTATTGGCTAGAGTGAAGCAAAGGACTATCCTTCTTTCAGTGGGAGAGGGACCCACGCAAAGGCTTGGATATGAGGGGTATGGCTCATTAGGGCACCTTTAGAGGATAACCACAGTGATGCAAAACCTCTTTCATACCATCCTCAGAGATATGTCTATTGCTACTTTAAAAAGAGTGACAGGGGATGCAATGTATAGCCTGGTAACTGTAGTTAAAAATTCTGTATTGGATATTTGAAAGTCTCAAAAGAATAGGTCTGAAAAGTTCTTATCACAAGAAAAATATATAACTCAGAACGGAGTTAGATGTTAACTATATTTATCTCAGTGAAAGTGAAAGGGAAGTTGCTCAGTCTTGTCCAACTCTTTGGGACCCCATGAACCATAGCCTACCAAGCTTCTCCATCCATGGGATTCTCCAGGGAAGAATACTGGAGTGGGTTACCATTTCCTTCTCCAGGGGATCTTCCCGACCCAGGGATCGAACCTGGGTCTCCTGCATTGGAGGCAGATGCTTTAACCTCTAAGCCACCAGGGAAGCCCATATCTCAGTGATCACTTTGTAATACATACAAATGCTAAATCATTATGTTAAACACTTGAAAATAGTATAACACATCAGTAATATCTCAATATTTAAAAAAGTAAAAGAAGGAAAAAAGAACCAGAGCGAAAAAGCATTTAATTTTCTATGTGGATTTGATGCTATACCAACCTATAAACTTCAAGCTATTATTAAGGTTAATTGTCCAATTTTGAAAAATAATAAGAGATTTGTTTGTCTTATAATTCTACTACTGTCAAGAGTGTGACCTTGGATAAGTCACTTAATCCTTGGAAGTGCTATTATCCCAATTAAAATAAAAACAAAAAGACGATGCAAACTACAGAGCTCATATGGTTATTGTGAGGATTAAGTGAGATAATGTGTGTCAAGTACGTTGCCCAGTGATGGGCATTTTGTAGATGCTCTACAAATGAGAGTTTAAAAGTATTGTTTTAAGACATAGGCTAAAAAAAGAAGGATTTTAGAAATAACCTGAAGTTCTGTGTTCACAAAATTCAACCTTGCACGGATATAAAATTGTAGGTAAATGATTTACATTTTGAGAAATGCACTGTTTTGAGATTACTGTGTTCTTGAGTGAGCACCCAGTATTCTATTTCTGTGGGTGATGATCAGAATTTTCCTAAAGAGAAGGCAGGCTATCATTTTTGGACAAGGGCAATCCTGTTAGCAGAGGAAAGAGGAAGACCTTTGAACTCAGGCAACCTGTAAGGATAGTGTGCATCCCTGGATAAAAACAGCAAAATTTTGGTTAAGTTAGAATAATTTGGTTAGTAACTGAAATGTAACTTAACTTTATACTCAAAAGTGGTAAAGCTTGTACACATCACTTACTCATGGTTACAATCATTATGGACATACATCAGAGGGGCAAAGTCAGGCTGAACATTGCACCAGAAATTACTGGGCAATGAAGAGGGTTAAACAAAAATTAAACACTTTATTAAGAGTGGAGCAGAGTTTCCATAGTATGGAAAGATAGTATTATGCACATGGCTATGATTTCCAATTATATATATACTTCCATGTGGAAGTAGGGACAGATTCCCTCTGCTTGGGATCTAAAATCACTGCAGATGTTGACTGCAGCCGTGAAATCAGAATGTTTGCTTCTTGGCCGGAAAGCTATGACAAACCTAGAGAGTTTGTCTCTGCTGAAGAGCAGAGACATTACTTTGCTGACAAAGGTCCATACAGTCAAGGCTCTGGTCTTCCCAGTGGTCACGCACGGTTGTGAAAGCTGGACCATAAAGAAGACGGAGCAACGAAGAATTGATGCCTTTGAACTGTGGTGTTGGAGAAGACTCCTGAGAGTCCCTTGGACTGCAAGGAGATCCAACCAGTCAATCTTAAGGGAAATCCACCCTGAATATTCATCAGAAGGACTGATGCTGAAGTTGAAACTGCAGTATTTTGGTCATCTGTTGTGAACAGCTGACACATTGGAAAAGTCTGATGCAGGGAAAGATTGAAGGCTGAAGAAGAAGAGGGCATCAGAGGATGAGATGGCTGGATGGCATCACCGATGCAATGCACATGAGCTTGGGCAGACTTCAGGAGATGGTGAGGGACAAAGAGGCCTGGCGTGCTGCCAGGGCATGGGGTCACAAAGAACTGGATATGACTGGGCGACTGAGCAACAACATCATTTCAAGTATCACTCTGCGTGTGTGTGTGTGTGTGCGCGCATATGTACAATTATAGATAATTCTAATAAAATTCCTTGTTTTACTAAGCAGAGTAGTCAGAAAATAATTTCCTTTTCTTGATGAGAGAGTCATAAACACACACACAGGGTAAGGTGCTATCTATATCTCAGCACAGAGATCTCTTAGGGTTGTTTTAGTGGCAGAGAGCTTAGCTTCCCTTCTCCTTTAGTCACCCCCATGTCCACTTGCAGGTTCAAGGCTTGGTGATTCTTCCAGAGCCTCCCTTGTTCATTTCAGAGGCTAGGTTTTTCCTACTTTCCATACCTAACTACTTTATATTTATTGCTAACTATAGCTTAAAAGCAATTACATATTGTTGAAGTAAGTTAGACTGTAGAAGCTTGTATCCTTATCTTAAGTTAGTCCCCTGACAGCGGCCCGAAGTGTCTTCTGCAAAGTGTATGCTCTTCATGAGTTTTTCCTTTGCTTACTGTTATATCCAGCTAAGCAACTATATTTTGGATAATTTTGATTCCTAAAAGGCTGACCATTGGGTTAATAGGGCATTTTTATACTTCATAAATAAGCTTTGATTGAAAAACAATTTATAGGGCATCAGAACAGTTAAGCACAGTTAGGAAATGTCATACCAAGCTGTCTAGTCCACACCTTACTATAGTCAGTGGATTCCCAGAGCCCCTTTGAGAGACAGATTGAACTGTAGTGGAGCTCAGTATTTCCTGAATTGCAGGTATGAACCCGCGTGTTGAACTCCCTTGCTTCTGAGCCCCTGCACACGAGAGCAGAGAAACAGAGATGAGCCAACGCTGTGAGGGAACACGCATCCTGACAAAGCTTCCTCTGGTGCATCCTGGCCACCACCGGCCACTCCTATCCTTCTTGCACCTTTGTTGACACACACTTCCCTGGAGGCTCAGAAGGTAAAGAATCCCCCTGCCAATGCAGGAGACTGGAGTTCCATCCCTGGGTGGGGAAGATCTCCTAGAGAAGGGAATGGCTGCCCACTCCAGTATTCTTCCTGGAGAATTCCATGGACCCATTCTATGGGGTTACAAAGAGTTGGACACAACTGAGTGACTCATGCTTTCACTTTCATTCACTGGCACATGCGTGCAGGGATCTGCTGATAGCTTGTACAGCAAAAATCCCCAGAGTTGCCTCCAAGTTTAGAATCTTCAGAAGAGGAGACATACTGGAAAAGCACTTTGGGGGTGCTGGGCAGCCCTTGTCCATTGATATGACCTGGAGGTGGTGAGTCAGGAGGGAGGTGCAGTTTAGAAAGCTCTAGAGCCAGGATTGGCTTTCCAGCCAAAATGTGAGAGATTTTCTCTGATTTGCTTCCATTTTCCCTTGATTTCCCTTCTACTCATCCCAGAGTCCCTGGTCAACACACTTCTCCCCAGGGTTCCCATAACGTCACCCATTTCTTTTAAGACACTATCCTCAGTTAGTACTTAGGCACAGCGCCATGGCACCACTTTGTATTACCTAATAACCCCTTAAGGTGGGGTGTATCCCAATGGCAGGGACATTTTTATAGTAGCCCCATTCAAGGTAGAAAACATTTTAGCATTTAATCAATGAGTCTGACAGTCCACTTCTGATTTGAGCCCACATAGAAACTCCCCTCCAACCTACCATCTATAATTGTCTATGTCCTGACACCCAGCTCCAAGTCCTAGCTGCTGTGTCCTGCTGGGTGAATAATGGAGTTGGTTCTCTAACCTCCAGCAACAACCTAAGGTGAATTATAGCTTGGGGCAAAGGTAGCTGGAAAGGGTGGTGGGAATTTAGATTTAACTGGAGTAGAGGCCACCAGCTTTGAAGATAAATGTCTTTTATTCTGAATCTATTCAATAATTACAGCCCACATTCATCCACAAAAAAATAGTGCCCCTGAGTTCAGAAAGGGGAATGTTGAGGTCATTTTTCAACCCAGTTGGTCTAGATCCCCACCTCACCATCCTTGGCTTCTGCAGGCAGATGTTGAACATGGCTTGAGCACAGGGCTAGGGGGTTTCTGCCAAGCAGCTCTAGAGGCATCTACAAACCACAGTCACTGAAGACATTTCCCAGAAGGCTTTCAGAGTACAAATCTCTTTAATTAAAATAGGAAAACCATAGTGAGCGAGGTGAGAGAAGCTTGGCTGAGAGGGGAAGGAGGAGGGGGATGAAGGGAAGAAAGAGAAGGAGGAAAAGTAATAAATATTTTACAAGTGTTTTCAAACACTGCCCGTCTAACACCCAGTGGAAAATGCCACTTGATGGATTATATTTTGGGTTGGAAAGTGAGGCTAATTCAATGTAATGAGAGGTGAATGGGACTTCAGGCCCTTATCCAACCACAAGAGACCCCTTACAAAAGAGTCGGCTCTTTCAGTCATTAATTTTTTATGAAGTTTAATAGGCCTGAGCCTAGAGACCTTCTGTGGTGTTGATTAGCTTCATATTTCTCTCATTAATGTAGAATCTGATTAGCTCTTATAAAAAGCATTTCATCTCAGGCTCCAGCATGGCAACCACATTGTTCTGATATTAGGAACTGCACGTTTGATTCATCCGAGGAAAGAAACATCTGCAGAGACAAAGGCCCTGGCCTGGTGCTGTGGCAGAATGAGAAGCCTGCGGAGCCCGGCTGTCTCTCACATTTTGCTGGCTGCAACAAGGAACCCTCAACATTTGGTCCAGGATGACTTTATTGGAGGCCAGCAGTTTGGGTCCACTGCAAAGAGATCGGGTTTGAAAGAATAGACAAGCCCCAGAGTATCAGTTAGGGTTTAAGAAGAAAAGCCAAACTGCAGAGTGATACAGAGTAAGGGGATTAGATTTTATGCCGTCATAGGAGCCAGCAGAGAGGCCTACTGCCCTGAATCTGTTGACGAGCCTGAAGTTGCTACAGATAGATCACCAGACTAGGAGTCAGGAAGGAAGACTCGACATGGATTCAAGCAGGAATATGGTGAAATCCACAGAGACGAGTTGGAACCCACAGGACAGACTGGATTCCTTCTCTGTTTCTTACAACCTCCAGCCACGAAGTCCAAGCTAAGCAGGAGGAGAGATGCTGGTACCCTTCAGCATGGAGATGTGACTCCAGACTTAGAGAGGCTAAAGAAGGAAATCTAGCTGCTTCTGGAGGAGTCGCGGGTCCAGGAGTGGCCCCAAGTAAGAAGAGGGGCCAACTGATCAGCAACAAATTACAAAGCATACTGCCTGACACCCTACATTTACCTTCAGACTGAAAATGCTCACTCCCACATTTTTGTCTTCCAAATCTCATAACTCTTTATGGCTAACAAACTAAAATTCATAAGGGAGGGGAATTCTGGGAAGTGTTGTCTCAGGATAGCTAATTTGACACTCCACAGCCAGTCCTAAGTAATACACGCTAAGTAGAATGGTCTGATGGCCGTGTGGGCTCTAATGTGAAAAGGGGACAGGTAAGAGGTGGTAATCAATGAAAACCTGATCCGAGAGAATTTGGGCTGAAAGAAATTTGCTGTCAGTAAAGGTTATAAGGTACCCCTAATTGTATAGAGGCTCCTTTCATGTAGGCATGATCAATTTTTAACTCCATTTTCAGCCCCTCTGCCCTCTTTGGAGAAGTGGCAGTTTGGGGGAATGAAATTCTAAGGTCCTCTTTATTAGAGTTTGATCTTTCTGGTGACCACCACTCTCTGCCCCTGCCACCAAGAGCTATCCAAGAGCTCACCCAGAGTTGCCTCAGTAGAACCAAGGATGTTCCTAGTGTGTACACCATTTAGGATTTTATAAGGGTTTTAGGGATTCTGTGCTGGGAAACTTGTACAAAGATCAGCATATGTATTTTCTGTCACCTCCCAGATGACAAAACCATGAAGAAACATAAGGATGTGATAGCTATAAAGTCAGGATGCTGGATGTTGGATTGGGAGAACTGGACTTAAAGAAGGCAGAGTGCCGAAGAATTAACACCACCAAATTGCAGTGCTGAAGAAGACTCCTGAGAGTCCCTTGGACAGCAAGGAGATCAAACCAGTTAATATTAAAGGAAATCAACCTTGACTATTCATTGAAAGGACTGATCTTGAAGCTCCAGTACTTTGATCACTTGACACCAACAGCCGACTCACTGAAAAAGTCCCTGATGCTGGGAAAGATTGGGGGCAGAAGGAGAAGAGGGCATCAGAGGATGAGATGGCTGGATGGCATCACTGATGCAATGGACATGAACTTGGGCAAATTTCAGGAAGTGGTGAGGGACAAAGAGGCCTGGCATGCAGCAGTCCAAGGGGTCACAAAGACTCAGACATGCCTGGGCAACTGAACAACAGCAACAGGACGTGGGCAGCTTCTGGAACGGCTGGCAAAGCTCTGTTTCTTGCTGTGGGTTGTGGTTAAAAGTGTGTGCACCTAATAATGATTCACTTAGCCAAGTATTTGTTTTTGTGGGATTTCTTTTCTATTTTTTTTTTTAATTGGAGGATAAGTGCTTTCAGTTCAGGTCAGTTCAATCACTTAGTTGTGTCTGACTCTTTGCAACCGCATGGACTGCAGCACACCACGCCTCCCTGTCCGTCACCAACTCCTGGAGCTTGCTCAAACTCTCGCCCATCGAGTTGGTGATGCCATCCAACCATCTTATCCTCTGTCGTCCCCTTCTCCTCTTACCTTCAATCTTTCCCAGCATCAGAGTCTTTTCCAGGGAGTCAGTTCTTCGCATCAGGCGGCCAAAGTATTGGAGTTTCAGCTTCAGTATCAGTCCTTCCAATGAGTATTCAGGACTGATTTCCTTTAGGGTTGACTGGTTTGATCTCCTTGCAGTCCAAGGGACTCTCAAGAGTCTTCTCCAAAACCACTATTCAAAAACATCAGTTCTTCTTTACAATATTCTTTATAATACATTCTTTACAAAAATAAAATCTGGTTTACAATATTGTATTTGTTTCTGCTGCACAAACAATGTGAATCAGCTACAAGTATACATACAACCCCTCCTTCCTAAGTCTCCCTCCCACCCACACATCCCACCCTCTGGGTCATCACAGAGCATGAGCTGGCCTCCTGTGCTGTCCAGCAGCTTCCCACTAGCTAGCTAGTTTACACGTGGCAGTGTATATAAGCCAGTGCTACTGTCTCAATGCGCTCTACCCTCTCCTTCCCCTGCTCTGTCCACACGTCCACTCTCCACGTCTGCATCTCTAGTCCTGCCCTGAAAGTAAGTTCATCAGGACCATTTTTCTCTATGTGTCTTTATTTTGTGTGAAAAGTTTCAGTTCTTTTTACTTCTTATTCCACTACACCCATTCTTTACTACACTAACTCAAATCAAGCTTTGGGTCCCATCAATGAAACTGCTTCTGGTCAGTCATCAATTGCTTCCAATTGCTACACTCATGACCAAGTCTCAGCTTTGTCTTATCTGCCAAACTCTGCACTGCTGCTCATTCCCTCCTTACTCTACTTTCTTCCTTGGGCTATTGTTAACATTCTACTAATTAGATTTCTTAGTCTCTCTTTCTGATTTCTTTTCTTCTCCATTGCCTCATAAAGTTGCAACACCCAAGGCCTCGGTTCTTGACGTCTTCTCTCCTCTGTTGACCCTCCTTTCCTTTTGTTCTCTCATCGAGTATGCTGACATTAATAACATCTATCCAGTGACAGTTCCCGAATTTACTTTTCTTCTGTCTAGAACTTTAGACTAGACTATCCAAATGCCTACTTCCCATCTTCAGCTGGATGTCTACTTGAATCTCAAGTTTAGCAGATCCCAAACCAAACTTCTGATTTTTATCCCAAATCAGTTCCACTCGTGCCTTTTACTTCTGTTAATGACATCTCAATGTTGCTCAAGGCAGAAGACTTGGAGTCACTGGCTTACCTCTTTTTCTCTTATTCCTTGTTCAATCTCTAAGCAAATCTTACTGGCAGCACCTTCAGAACCCACGATCTGGCCGTTTCCTCCTTCTGCTCTACAAGCACCTTGATTCAGACCACAGGCACGTCTCACCTGCAATTCTGAGACAACCTTCACAGTGGTCTTTTCACTTCTGTTGCTTCTCCCTAGCCTCCCACACAGGCCACTCTCAGGAGATAGCCAGAGCAAGTCTTTAACAATAAAAATCAGTGCCTTTTATGTCTGCTCAGAACTTATCAACATATTCACATTTTGCTCAGGGTAAAAGCCAGAGTGCTGCAATGGCTTAAAAGGACGCTCATGACCACACTCTCATAGTTCACTCTTGACTTTCCGCCCTCTACAGCTCTTCTCCTCCCTCCTTTCTCTGTGCCTATACAGACTCCTTTCCAGTTTTCAAAGAGGGCAGACACATTCCTACTTCAGGACTTTTGTTCCTGGCTGTTCCCTTTGTCCACACAGTCCCCATCCTCACTTTCCTTCAAGCTTTTCACCAATGCCATCATCTCAATGAGGCTTTTTCACACAACTGTATTTATTTGTCCTTCCCAGTTCCTTCAAGTCCTTCAACCCTCCTCTACTGCTTCCACAGATCCCATCACTTTGTAATACACTATATTGTCTTCTTTATTTCTTATGTTTGAGGTTTGATGTCTGTCTTTTCACAATAGAAAACAGCTTCCATAAAGGCCTTGCTGTCTGCTTTGTTCATTGGTATGTCCCTAGCATGTTATATGCCTCCTGATACACAATCAGAATTCAAATTCCTATTAGGAATAGGAATACATAACAAGCACATTTTGCTAATGAATTACTATATGAAAGTGTCCTGCTCACTTCAGATTTCCGTCTTCTCCCATCCTCCTTCTGACTAGAAAATTCTTTTAGAAATAGAAAAAAAAATAGACCTTATTTCAGATTTCCAAAAACTGAAGGGAAAATAGATTTTAGTCACTTATATAGATGTTTCCATTAACCAATGTTTTGGGTTCTATAATGATTTGATCTATGATCTCTTAGCTCACTCTTGGTGCCAGGCAAGCACACTTTAATGAGAGTGGTACCCATGTGCGTTAAATGAAGATGTGTCTAAAAACGATAAATTGGACATTCTGAGTGAATGGTGTGTTTTCTTCAAGAAGTCATACTATCATATGGTTAATGAAACATTCTGTTAGCAAACTTTAATTGCTAGCTATCTTTATTTTTGTATGACCTGTCTTCCCATTGTGAACATAAACCGTTGTTGTTCAGTCGCCAAGTCATGTCCGACTCTTTTGCAACCCCATGAACTGCAACCCCACCTCTGTTCATGAAATTTACCAGACAAGAATACTGGACTGAGTTGCTCTTTCCTTCTCCAGGGGATATTCCCAACCCAGAGATCGAATCCATGTCTTCTGCTTGACAGGTGGATTCTTTAAAACCAAGCCACCAAAGAAGCCCTGAACATAGACTACTTATATTTTAACATATTACTTAGCATATTTTTTTAACAAGCCCATCAACATTTTTGTGCATAATAGACTGTGAATCAGTTCTTTGACTTGTGGCAAGGAAGTTGAATTCTGTGTAAGGACAGGTCAGATGAAACTATGTGTCCAATGAATGAAAGATATACATGGAAGGGACTGAGTTCACTGCCTGGCTTTGCTGAAACTACTCAACCCTATAACAATAATGCCTATATTTCAAGCCCAACCTTTTGGAGCAAGAACTTGCATATTCACTGCTATAAGGAGAGGAAAATACAAGGTTTTTCTGTTCATTTTTCATCTGGTAACTCTAAGGAAAAGAAGGGGCGGAGGTTCTGAATTAGGCCCCTGATGCATGGCTATTTAATCTATTCCTGATTCTGCATTTACTTTGCTCTGTCTGAAAAGGATGCAGAATTTGCCATAATGAATGACCCAAGCAATTTCAGCTAATGGCCGGAATTGAAACCTTTGATAATCCCAGGTGAATAATGTTGTCTCAACAGACTGAAGGAGTCTTTTACCTGTCTGACACAATGATAGATGTAATTAGTTAACAGGGCTAGTCAGAGGTTTTAGTGGAGGCATTAGCAGAGATTGCTCAGGTCATTCTTAATTATGCAAATTCTAGTCTTCTTCAGACAGAATACAAAAAAATTTAAAAAGAGTAAACACAGCTGGATGAAAAGATTTCAGGGAAACCGGGAGCTAGGAAGCTCATCAGAGATGTGATTATGAATCCCTCAGGCTAGGTGGGAGGGGAGGAAATAGCCACACACAAAGACTCATACTGTGGACAGTGCCCCGCCTTTAGCCAAGCCAAGCAGCTGGGAAGCCTGCTAGAAATGCTTGTCCTAAGACATATGGGGCCTTGAGCAAGCATGACTGAAGACAAGAATATTCCTATGGCTTTAATCCTTTTCCAAGAAGCAAGCTTGTTGTCTGGGGAGGACAAGCAAATAAATGGCTTCAATAAACAAAAGCAGGAGCCAGAGAATGATGAGTTGGGATCCCTGGGGTTCCATTCCACAGGACTGAAGGAATATGAGGGACGCAGAAAGAAGGAAGATTCTTCTCCAGGTCTAAGTTTGCAGCCACCTTTTGAGTGAGCTGTTGTGATCCCTTCTCTGACATTCCAGCTTGAGACCCTACATGCCTCCACTCAGCCTTCTAGCAAACAGTCAGAGCCAGTGTCAGATCTGAGAGAAGGTGCATAATTCAACCTGGCATCAAAAACAAAGGACTCTTTGCATCAGACGTGTTTATTTTTCTTGTAAGGCTTTGACACGTCATTGGTTGTCACCCATGGTTGAGTGAAATCTTGGCATGAAATCAATTTGATGTCCAACGTCAAGCAGCCTTGTTTAATGTCTCTAGATAAGGCAAGAGGGGCCTTGTATCCTTGAAGAGGGGCAAATGAATGACCTGGGGTCAATCACTCAGGCTTGACAAGGATCCAGCTGGTCCTCAGAAGCATTCAACAGAAGTGGACATTTAGGCAGGGGCTCTTGCCAGTTGGTTTGCAAAAGCTTTGGGAAACAACCCTGGGAATTACCTGTTACCTTCTCTGTTTGCCTGGGACCCTGGGGTGGCTAATTCGAGGGCAGGACTTTTCAGCCACTCTCCTGTGGTTTTCTTCTCTTTCTGTAGCATAAAGGAGGCAAACCCATGAAATGTTCTATATTTAGGGAACTCACAACCAAGAATTAGTACAGCATGAGCACATAAATTTAAAAGGCAAAAATGTATGTATGATAGATCACTGTAGGTGCAGCAGGGAATGGAGGAGAGTGAAAAGAACATTTGTATTAAAGTTATACTGCCCTGGGTCTAACTCCCATCTCTGTTCTTTTTGCTAGCTGTGTCACCTGGCAGAAGTCACTTAAATCCTTTGAGAACAGGCTTCCTCATCTGTAAAATGGAGATTATAGTGCCTATTTGAGGATTAAATGAGTTAGAGTTTAGTACACATAAATCTTAAGGCATATTTTTATGGTGAGAAGAATTTTGGAGTAACATCGTAGAAAAGACAAATTTTTCATAATTTGAAACAATAATTTGAAAGAACCAATAGGTTCTTTAAGAGGAAGAACACAGAGCTCAATATATTTTATACTGAAACTAATGCACCATTGATTATATTTCTTTGCCTTGAAATAAATTTGGAGGTTCAACTTTTCTGTTAAGTCTTAAATGGAGACTAGCAATTAAGACTATGTGGTTAAAAAAAAAAACAAAAAACAGAAATCATCCTAGAAAAGGGGACAATTTGGAAGAATCGCCCCATTTTCACAAGTATCTCCCTTCCCAATAGATGTCCTCATGGAAAAGTTATCCAAATTGGACTCAGGGATTAATGTAGCAAATCCTTATATGGTGCTTACTGTGTGTGAGGCATCTGTTCATGTAGAACTTTGCAAAGCCTGAGTTGTCTGATGATTATAACAAGCCTCAACTGTAGGTAGGTGGGTATTATTATTATTTCCATTTTGCAGGTGAGAGATTTGAGAAACTAACAGGTTAAGAGAATTGAAAAGATCAGAGAGCAAGTAATCGGTGGCAGAGTCAGGCTGAGTGCACCAGGAGTCTGGCTCCCGAGTGCATCACTTTAGCCAGCGAGCTGTGCTGTCGTCTTCACATCAGCCCTTCTCTGAGACACAGGATTTGCTGTTTCTATGATTCCTTTCTAGGTGTTGATCTAGGCACAGAAGTCAACAAGGAACACTAGACGCTCCATTCTCCAGGATGAGCGTAGAAGTACTAGTTCGATTTTCACCCTGCGCATGTGAGGGAGGTCAGGAGTTGCCTAACATGCAGAGCAGGACAATGAGAGTTAACTGTCCCCTGAAGAATTCCTGAGATACCCACAAAGT
>NW_011494639.1:1310335-1321942 GCF_000754665.1 Bison bison bison | reverse complement strand
CCACAAAGTATGTGCTGGTCTACATGATAATGTAGGATAATATGATCTTAAAATCTAGATCTTTTCATTCGTCTATTTACTCAGGATTAGAAGAGACTTCAGAAGGTGAGATTCTAGTTGATGTTCCTGTTCTTTAACATCCATCTCCAACTAGATTTAGGCTGCTAAATAGCTGCAAGTTTACCAGAAATGCCAGTCTATCATCAATCCCAAGGTGAATCAAGCATTCTATTTTTTTTAACTTTAACAATAGCTTTATAGATATATGCTCTTAAAATATACAATTCAATGGTTTGTCATTTATTCACAGTGATGCAACCATCATAACTGTCAAATTTCAGGACATTTTCCCCCTCCAAAATAAACCCATTAGCTGTATCTCTCTAATTCTCACTCGCCCCAGACCCTGACAACCACTAATCTGCTTTCTATCCTTGTATTTGCCTGTTCTGGATGTTTCACACAATATGTGACCTCTTGTGACTGACCCCTTTCTGTTAGCATTATGTTTTCAAGATTCTTCCACCTTGTAGTATGTATCGGTACTTCACTCCTTTGTAAGACTGAAAATATTCCATTGTAAGGATATACTGCTGCTGCTGCTAAGTCGCTTCAGTTGTGTCCGACTCTGTGTGACCCCATAGACGGCATCCCACTAGGCTCCTCTGTCCCTGGGATTCTCCAGGCAAGGATACTGGAGTGGGTTGCCATTTCCTTCTCCAATGCATGAAAGTGAAAGGGAAGTCACTCAGTCATGTTTGACTCTTAGCGACCCCATGGACTGGAGCCTACCAGGCTCCTCTATCCATGGGATTTTCCAGGCAAGAGTGCTGGAGTGGGGTGCCATTGCCTTCTCCGAAGGATATACTACCTTTTGTTTATTCATTTAGTAGTTGATTGCACTCTGGATGTTCTTTCCTTTTCTATTTTTTGGAATCATGTGTGGAGAATTAATTAATTAATTAGTTGGTATTAATTCTGTAAACTCTTAGTATAATTCACAGTAAAGTCAAGCTTATGAATTCTTTAGACCATTGATGTTTGAGGAGTGGATCAGCAGCATCTGCCATCACCTACAAGATTGTTATAAATGCAAACTATTAAGCTTCACTCCAGATCTACTGAATGATAATCTCAGGGAGTGGGTCAGGCTGTGTTTTAACAATTTCTACAGGTGATTTAACTTATTTAACTTATATGCAGAGTACATCATGAGAAACACTGGGCTGGAGGAAGCACAAGCTGGAATCAAGATTGCTGGGAGAAATATCAATAACCTCAGATATGCAGATGACACCACCCTTATGGCAGAAAGTGAAGAACTAAAGAGGCCCCTGATGAGAGTGAAAGAGGAGAGTGAAAAAGCTGGCTTAAAACTCAACATTCAAAAAACTAAGATCATGGCATCCAGTCCCATCACTTCATGGCAAATAGGTGGGGAAACAATGGAAGCTGTGACAGACTTTATTTTCTTGGCCTTCAAAATCACTGCTGATGGTGATTGCAGCCATGAATTTAAAAGACTCTTGCTCCTTGGAAGAAAAGCTATGACCAACCTAGACGGCATATCAAAAAGTAGAGACATTACTTTGCCAACAAAGTTCCATTCTAGTCAAAGCTATGGTTTTTCTAGTAGTCACATATGGATGTGAGAGTTGGACCGTAAAGAAAACTGAGCGCTGAAGAATTGATGCTTTTGAACTGTGGTGTTGGAGAAGACTCTTGAGACTCCCTTGGACTTCAAGGAGATCTACCCAGTCCATTCTAAAGGAGATCAGTCCTGAATATTCATTGGAAGGACTGATGCTGAAGCTGAAACTCCAATACTTTGGCCACCTGATGAGAAGAACTGACTCATTGGAAAAGACCCTGATACTGGGAAAGACTGAGGGCAGGAGGAGAAGGAGGTGACAGAGAATGAGATGGTTGGATGGCTCAGTGACTCAATGGACATGAGTTTGGGTGAACTCTGGGAGTTGGTGATGGACAGGGAGTCCTGGCGTGCTTCAGTCCCTGGGGTCGCAAAGAGTCAGACATGACTGAGCGATTGAATGGAACTGAACAGGTGATCGCAGTGGATAACAAACTTTGAGAAGCACTACTTTAGACAACTTTGAATGTTATTTTTTTCTATCAAACTTTTGGTATCTTCTCCCTCTCTCATTCCTTTAGGTCAAGTACCTTTTTAAAAAGCTGTTTAACTTTCAAGTGTAACTGTCCCAATGTACCTGAATACCATCTTTTTGATAAACATCACCCATTTCTTTGGCAAAATATAGGGACAGGTAATATGATATGGAACAGGCTGGAAATCTTTGTTTTGTTCCATGATGAATCTTAAATTCAAATAGTACCTGGCACATGATATCTACTAAATATTTATGAATGAGCAAATAAACATGATTGGAAAGTTTGATCATTGTTTCACTGTACTGGTTAACACCTTTGGTCGAGAATAGCAGAGACCCACTAAACTAGTTTAAATAAAAATATTACATTTATCATATGGATACACAGATATCTAGTAGAACCAAGGGACTTTATTCAGAGACTGAAGCTCTGAGTAAACACTGAGAAGTTTCTCCCTCTGGCTCTCATTTCTTCCCTTTTCCCAGCATGTGTGAGTCTTTCTTCACAAGTTTCCACAGAATTGGCCAAGTTTGCTATCTTCAGAGAGTAAAAATGTTCTCAAAAGTATCAAGAGTACTTGATGTTACAACTCATTGCTGAAGAATTAAGATTAACCAGACCTGCTTAGTCTCAATTCCAAATTCCTGAAGGTAAAGATTCTGGTTTGCACAGCTTAAATTAGTACCCTCCCCCAAAACATCTTTGTGCGTGGTCAAGATTTTGTGTTTCAGTGTTTCTACATGGCTGTTTATCTGTTGTGACCATGTGAATAGGGGAAGTTAGTACTGATTAGAAGGTGTTGAATAAAAAAATCGGGTGATAGATAAAATGACAGAGGTCTCATATTTTATCAGTCAATATGTTGATTGATCAAACTTTTAGAAACCTCCTCCATGCTGTTATGTCTCAGGCAATGCAAAGATATAGGATTTAACCTTCGTGTTAAGGAGAGGTAGAGTTTAGACAGAAGGTCAAGACTGGGCATAAGAAAACTTAAGCTACGGTCTAAGTAGCACGTGTTGAGTGCCAGTGAGTGAAACAAACAATACGTGTTTTAAGACCTGTGTCATCAACACTGAAAGAAGAGTCATAAGGCACTCATTACTACGTGTCAGTCGCTCAGTCGTGTCCCCACGGGCTACAGCCCGCCAGGCTCCTCTGTCTGTGGAATTCTCCAGGCAAGAATACTGAAGTGGTTTGCCATTCCCTTCTCCACAGGATCTTCCCAACCCAGGGATCGAACCTGCATCTCTCCTGCATTGCAGGCAGATTCTTTACTGTCTGAGCCACCACAGGGAAGCTCCATTCATTATTATACTTCCCCTCGAAATGTCAAGGATAAAGATGTTGCCTGTTCTAAAACCAGGGGCTTGCCCTCTTTAGTAAAGTCCTCAGCATTCCTATATTTCAGTTCTTGCTATCAGGAACCACTATGCAGCTTTTGGATAATGAGTGTTTGTATTTTATGAATATTGTGATTCTTAATTCAACAGAACAATCAAAATTTTAAAATGCCTTTGGCAATTCCACAGAACCTGCTGGTTTGTGTTATGCACATTAACTCTATTTCTGATTTTATTTTATTTTCCTTTTTTGTTTGCTACATCGCTGAATTTCCAAAGTTATTTATGTCTTTACACTGTAGTACTAGTGTATATTTTCGTAAGCTATATATTTCCATAAGTTTCCCCAAATCTTTTTTAAAACAGGATATGACCAACCTGAAAAAACTACACTCTTGTTTTGTGGAGTTCATAAGCAAGATGATTCCGTGTAGGTAGGCAAGACCACAGAAAAAGTTATACCACATTTTGCTTTGGTCCCCTTCGGATCTTTGTTCTCTATATTTGTGCAACGAGGGAAATGACAGATTAATTGGGATTATGTTACTGGAAAGCCCTTCACCTACATAATTTTCATTCTTTCCAAAAGTATTCCTTATACTACTCAATATAAATATTACTTAATAATCTGGGTAGTTGTCCCAATATCTAGGTCCTTTTCATGGCATAAATATGACAGTTTTTGAGGACAGCCATTCTGCAAAAATGTTTAATAAGGTTGACTAGGAAATAACAGAAGTTGAAAACTGTGAGGAATGCTTTTTTGTTTTGGCATTCTCTATAGAGAGTTAGCTCAGCTGTACAGAGCATCTGTGTCTTGTTAGCTCAGTTAATTAGAGCCTGGTGCCGATGACACCAAGGTCACAGGCTTAATCCCCTGGTGGATTCTTGGACTTTGTTTCTGCGCCTTAGCTGGTGACTCTGTACCTAGATACCTGCCTCAAACATGTCTGCCCTGTAGTCTATGGGAACCCCTGGAGATACTCCGTAAGGGCTGGTACTCAGTAGCATCTCTGAGCCAACATCTTCCAAAGAATACCACTTGGGAGTGCCCAGGATGCCGGTTATCCCTTGTTTGCCTTCCGTGGACCAGTTCGGCCCATTCATGTCTCTCTCTTTCCAGTCCTACTGTGGAGAAGTAACTCAAAGCACAGACCGTCTTTGTGATGGGTCAGTTAAATCAACTTGCCTTCTTTGCATGCAGAGAGGACAATGATTCCATTAAAGTGAGATACCCAGAATATAGCTGTTTTTTTTTTTTTTTTTCACTTGGATATGTGTACTCTGGGATCATCAATCAATTCTCATTTGATTCCACAAAGCCCCTTTACTGAACAACATCCAGACCTCTCCAACCAATATGACTCATGGGACACTTCTGATTAATACAAATCAGGTTAATGCCTTAGCTATAGTTAATGGTGTCCATTCTGTAGCTGCAACAACAAGAATTAATAACAGAACACCCACTCATTTTTGCAAATCAGAGGGAAGATGCTAAGGGCCTGACAAGCTCTAATCTTTATGATTTAATGGAATCGTGTTAGAGCACCGAGACAGGGAGAATGAAAAAAAAAAATTCTGTCACATCCCTGGCTTTAAAGATCTGAGCTCTTTCTAATACTCTGTCAACAACTCACTGTCACTGAGGCTTTACAGGACAGGACAGCTGTGGTGACAAACCATCTAGAAAAAAGACACGCGAGCAAGTGATTCATTAGTGCCCAGAACACACAGGAGGCTTCATCTCTATAGAGAGGACAGAGATTCTAACAGGCGCCTTATCATAATGAGCTGGAAAGCGCGTCTTAAAGGCCTGGGGAAGATTCATTCTGTCTCTGCCGGTGACCTTTACCGACTCAATGTCACGGACGCTGCAAGTGCTGAAATATTTAGTGACGGGCGGTCTGTGGGATGAAGCACTGGGGATTTTGTAGTCAACTGCAAAGTGCGCCAAACCACCGCATGTCAAGCAGTAGCATGACTTGAAGTGAGCTCTCAGAATCCCTGACTACTTGGCAGTGGGGTTAGTCGTGAGTCCTCCTGGTTTGCTGCAGGGGAGGTTAGGGCTGGGGTGGTAAGTGCTGGTAGGAAAAAGGGGAAGCCCTTCTTGGAAAAGGAGTCAATTCTAAGCCCTGGTATATAGGGCATGGACAGTGATGGAGAATGGAAGTCAGGGAGGAGACTGGCAATGTCAGGCTCTTTATTAGCTGCTGCCACAACCTAAACTCCAAGTGAAATGGTTAAGAAATGGGGGAGCATTAAGTCAATGGGAACATTGTGGCTCGACTTGGAGAAAAACCCTAGCTTTCAGTTGGCAAGAAAAGAAACAATGATGAACAAGAACTAAGCAACCAGATGTAAGATTTCCTGGTTGAAGAATTTGGGGTTCTAAAAAGAAACCAGAGAACTGAAATTCATTTTTATGGAATAAGCCAACACAACTGGAGGTGAGCAAACACCAGTATGCAGAGCTATCCGTGGCAGATACCAGGCACCCTGGATGCAGGATCCATGGCGATAAGACTCAGCTGAGCTCCAGCCCTGTGGCGGAGTCAAGTTCCCCAAGAAGTCTCTGCTTCGGTCGTTGATGGTATGGTCAGAAGCTGTGGGGACAGAAACCAAGGGTGCAAACTCTAGGCATGGAAGTCCTGCATGGCGTTTGCGAGAGCTGCCTGGAGAGCTCTCTGGGCTGATTTTATTTATTTTCCTGAATGTAGGTGTCTAGACCTTTCATGTAGAATATAGCCTTAGCCTACTTCAGTAGGTGCCATGCAGCAGTGAATGTCCATGTGAGACGAAAGTGCACACTCAATTATACCTCTTTGCTATCTTGGCCATCTTCCTTTAATTCTGAACAATTTTTTTCTTGGGCTCTGGAAATGACAGGCTCAGAGTTAAATGGTTGTTGATGTGTCTCAAGGGACCATTTAAAAAAAAGATTTTGAAAGCTTGGATCTGTGCAAGGAACCCTCCTATGAAGAGCAGAAGGTTAAGGATCAGTGGCTGATTTCAGCAGGAATTTCCTCCACACCCAGTTCTCAACTGACAAATGGTAGGCACAGCCTGGACAGCCAGCCTAAGACAGAGGCTGATATACCATGTTCAAACAAAATCTGGCCCCAGTGCCCTTGATAAACTGTTATAATTGGAGGTCTGTTTGGTGTATTATTCATTTGGCTAAATTTGGTTGCATCAAATATGTCTCCACCCTTCCCCCACTCTCCATAATCCAATTACACCACAGCCATAGTTTAGGTAACTCTATTTGTTCCAGAAGACAGAGCAGGTGGATTAAAATCATCTACTGTTACCTATTCAAGCATTCAGAAATCCATGTGCCCTATAACAACAGATTACTCTTAATATTAAAAACAGATTACCAATAACCATGAGCTTCATGTAGCTATTTACATTTAAAATTAAATTAAATTAAGAATTTAGCTCTTATGACACACCAACCACATTTCAGGGGCTCAATGGCCACAATAGCTAGTAGTTCCCATAATGGACAGAAGAAAAATAGCCCCTGTCCATTATCATAGATTTCCTAAAGGAAATCAGTCTTGAATGCTTATTGGAAGGGTTGATGCTGAAGCTGAAAGTCCAATACTTTGGCCACCTGATGTGAAGAGCTGACTTATTGGCAAAGACCCTGATGTTGGGAAAGATTGAAGGCTGGAAGAGAAAGGGATGACAGAGGATGAGATGGTTGGACGGCATCACCGACTTGATGGACATGAGTTTGGGTAAACTCTGGGAGTTGGTGATGGACAGGGAGGCCTGGCGTGCTGTGGTCCATGGGGTCGCAAAGAGTCAGACATGACTGAACGACTGAACTGAACTGATTATCATAGACTACGTTATTGGACAGAATTGGATTAGCCTGTCATTCATCTTTGTACTCTGGCACCTAGAACCCAAGGAGAATTTGTTGACTTCCTAATACTAGTTGGCTTAGCTAGAGAAAAGAGACCGAGCTCAATTACTGTTTCCTGCCTCTCCCACCACCCTCTCTGTAATCCAGGCTTTCTTCCCAGCTTATCTTTCTTACCAACTCCTTCTAGACAGACCAAAGGCATACCTGCGTTTGATCTCTGTCCCTCAGTCTCTCTCTCTCTCTCTCATTCTCTCTGTTCTTTCTATGTTTGTTTGAATGAACATGGTATCACTGAAGTGTCACTGAACTCTCAAGAGAGTGTCCAGGAATATGATTATTCTGTCTGGTATCTAGTGAGAACATATTCAGAAAGGCTGAGGTGGTGAGATAACTGGGGTGCTCTGGATGTCTAATTTTGTCATTCAGACAGGAAAAGGAGGGAAGTGGGAAGCCATTGGATAGTTGTATGAAGGGTTAACTCACTTGGCTCTCCTTGGCCAATAAATAGGGGAGAAAATGTGGAGGAAACCAACATTTATTAAACCTCCACAATGATCTAGGTACCCCCCAGCAACCATAAAGTATATTTTATTTTCTGCACTTAATGGAAATTATGCAAAAATTTAGGCAATTAAGATTTAGAAAGGTTATATGATTTGTTCAAGGTCATATAGCCCATCAGAAGCAGAGCTGATATCTTAAAACCAGTCTTCTCTTGAAGTACCTAAACTCTCTCTGTTACTGAATAGAACCTTGCAAAAATTGGATGGGCTGGAGATTTAAGCTGTGTACTGAGGGAATGGTCCTAAACAGTGTCATCACAAATTCCCAACTCCTTATCTACGTCCTGTGAGGAGGAAACGTAAGCCGAGGCTCTGCTAACTCATGGAGTGCTCTGGGGGAAAAAAGAGAGAGGAGGCTGTGAAATAATCTGTTAATTTTGTAAAATGCATTTTGTGTGACTTTGCTACCTCTCTACAGGCTAATCAAGGGCAAGGTCTTCGGATCCTGATTGGTACAGAGTTCATTCGGAGGCAGAACGCTATCTACTTTCTTAACTGTTCATCTATGACTTAGGGCATGGATATTGCCATGGCAAGTTCTTTGACAGTCTTCGTTTTCTAAAGTTCTGATTGTGGGCTATCCCCACAATATGAAAATCAAAATGTCTTCATGGCACAGGTATTTCTGACATTCTACTTACATTTACAGGCAGGTTATGCATGCGTGCATGCTCAGTCACCTCAGTTGTGTCTGACTCTTTGGACTGTAGCCCACCAGGCTCCTATGTCCATGGGATTCTCCAGGCACGAATACTGGAGTGGGCTGCCATTTCCTCCTCTAGAGGCTCTTCCTGACCCAGAGATTGAACGTGCATCTGCCCGCATCTCTTGCATTGCAGGCAGATTCTTTATCCATCCAGCTACATAGGAAGCCCAGGTTAGAGGCTTTTTAAATCTTTCACATGCATTTCAAGTCACTCTCACTAACATCCTGTGAGTCGATATAATCGTTTCCTTTTTCCAGGTGTGCAAAATAAGTCATGGGCAGTTAAGGGGACCACGCAAAATCAAAGGGAAGCAGCCCAGGACCTCTGCTTTCTCAATCTGTTTCTCATTTTGTTCCATGAACACTAGGAAACAAAGAAAAAGGTAAACTCAAAATCCAGAGCCTTCTGTGTCTATAACCTTGGTCCTTTTTCCTTCTTCCTTATGTCTTACTCTTAGCTTGGAAACCTCTAGCTTCCAAGTTGTGGATGTTTTTGAAGGTCTTGTGATGACAGAAAACAGTTACAGGTCACCAATGTCTGGCCATGTGGAAGACACGGAGCATAGAAGCCCACGTCCTGCCCCAAGGTGTAAAAACTTCGGACATAATTCTTCACAAACTGTTAGCTAAAAGCCAATCAATCCACTCAATAATTATCCTGCAGAAAGGCAAACTAATGGCTTAACAAATTTTTTCCCCACCAAATTCAAAGACCAAAGTGGTCTCAGGTTTAAACTGCTCAGATTAAGAAAAGAGCAAAGGCACAACATTATATGGTAAATCATTAAAATAATATATATATACATATATATATATGGTAAATCATTAAAATAATGTATATGTGTATGCTATGCTATGCCAAGTCACTTCAGTCGTGTCCGACTCTGTTCGACCCCATAGATGGCAGCCCACCAGTCTCACCCGTCCCTGGGATTCTCCAGGCAAGAACACTGGAGTGGGTCGCCATTTCCTTCTCCAATGCATGAAAGTGAAAAGTGAAAGTGAAGTCGCTCAGTCGTGTCCTACTCCTAGCGACCCCATGGACTGCAGCCTACCAGGCTCCTCTGTCCATGGGATGTTCTTATGTATATATAATATATATATGTGTGTGTGTTAAAGCTAAATATGTATAATGCTAAATATATATATAAATAAGTGTATATATATATATATATATATTTTATAAAAAAAAAATTCAGTTAAGCCCAGTTCTCTTGCAGAGCCAAGTAAATAAACTAAGGCCCATTTAGGGACTAGAACTCAACCTTCATATCTCTGTTCATTAATTTGCCAAGCCAAGAGATGAGAGCATATCTGAATATGATATTCAGGTGCAAACCAGAACTATTAAGGACTATTAGTATTAACTGATATTTCAAATAAAAGAGTCATCCATCCAGCAAATATTTAATGAATTCCTATTTCATGCCTTATGCCCTCTGCATGGTTGCCTTACTGATGCACAAAAATAAAGACATACAAGATAATCTAAACCCCCAAATGAAGATTTCCTTCTCCCTCAGTGTGGATTATCCAGATAACTGCTTCAGTACTCCCCTTCATGGGACTCTGCTGATAAAACTTTAATTATCCTTTAAGAGCACAGGCATGAGGAAAGGCAAACAAAGCCATACTCTCCCTAGATATTTCCCTAGAGGGAAACCCCCGGCACTGGAAAGGAACGAAGAACCACCCCCATCAAGAAATTTGCCTTCAGATGGCCAGGACTGGTGAGAAGTCTTTTTATAACACTTTCTAGGACAGCATTAGAGCCATTAATTATCTAATCCTCTGTGCCTTATTAGCCTTCTTCAAACCCTTTAGATGCGTCTAACTCCCTTATCCTAAAGGCCTCAGAATTGGGGCCACTGGTCGTTTGGTCCCAATTAGGTCCACGTGTAGCATATTGTGCTGCAAACCTCTTCAGTGTATTTATACTAATTATGAACATTAATTACAGGTCAGCCCTGGGAGCTCAATGCCCATTCCAAAGTCATGCATGGAGCTAGGCAGACTTATAATCTCGGAAGCACACAAGGCCAGTCCAGATTGTATGAGGTCAAAGAAGGAATCAAGAAAAGATGAAGAAACAATCATAAAGGTGAGAACTTCTAAGAACAAGGGAGTTTTGAGTGTCAGAGGAAAAAAAAAAAAGGCAGCTATCCACTTAGTTTGCATAAATGGTACACAGAGTCAGGGCTAAACATCCAGCCAAAGGCTTCTAAAAGCCTTCTTCTCTTAGGTCAGAGTTTATCTCAGGAGACCAGGATGAGCTGAGTCTGCAGATGATGGTTATATGACTTTAGCTACAGGAAGAACAGAGTTCAAAGCAGGGATCAGGAGAGGGCTATATAGTAAACATCCCCTATAAAGATATTTTAAAATAATATTCATTCATTCACAGAATGCATACAATGTGCTAAGTTCTATAAAAAATTTAGTGTGTAACAAACATTTACTGTGCATTTGTAATATCAGACACAATTCTAACCATTTTACATGCATTCAGACTTTGATTGTTACAACAGGTAGGTAATATTCAGTTCAGTTCAGTTCAGTACAGTCGTGTCAGACTCTTTGCTACCCCATGAATGGCAGCATGCCAGGCCTCCCTGTCCATCACCAACTCCCGGAGTTCACTCAAACTCATGTCCGTTGAGTCGGTGATGCCATCCAGCCATCTCATCCTCTGTCATCCCCATCTCCTCCTGCCCCCAATCCCTCCCAGCATCAGGGTCTTTTCCAAAGAGTCAACTCTTCGCATGAGGTGGCCAAAGTTTTGGAGTTTCAGCTTCAGCATCAGTCCTTCCAATGAACACCCAGGGCTGATCTCCTTTAGAATGGACTGGTTGGATCTCGCAGTCCAAGGGGCTCTCAAGAGTCTTCTCCAACACCACAGTTCAGTTCAGGATGGGGAGCACATGTATACCTGTGATGGATTCATTTTGATATTTGGCAAAACTAATACAATAATGTAAAGTTTAA
>NW_011494639.1:1309160-1310235 GCF_000754665.1 Bison bison bison | reverse complement strand
CAGCTCCAACACCACAGTTCAAAAGCATCAATTCTTCAGTGTTCAGCTTTCTTCACAGTCCAACTCTCACATCCATACATGACCACTGGAAAAACCATAGCCTGACTAGACGGATCTTTGTTGGCAAAGTAATGTCTCTGCTTTTTAATATGTTATCTAGGTTGGTCATAACTTTCCTTCCAAGGAGTACATGTCTTTTAATTTCATGGCTGCAATCACCATCTGCAGTGATTTTGGAGCCCCCCAAAATAAAGTTGGACACTGTTTCCACTGTTTCCCCATCTACTTCCCATGAAGTGATGGGGATGATGATTCCATGATCTTAGTTTTCTGAATGTTGAGCTTTAAGCCAACCTTTTCACTCTCCTCTTTCATTTTCATCAAGAGGGTCTTTAGCTCCTTTTCACTTTCTGCCATAAGGGTGGTGTCATCTGCATATCTGAGGTTATTGATATTTCTCCTGGCAATCTTGATTCCAGCTTGTTCTTCATCTAGCCCAGCATTTCTCATGATGTACTCTGCATATAAGTTAAATAAGCAGGTGACATCCTTTTCCTATTTGGAACCAGTCTGTCGTTCCATGTCCAGTTCTAACTGTTGCTTCCTGACCTGCATACAGGTTTCTCAAGAGGCAGGTCAGGTGGTCTGGTATTCCCATCTCTTTCAGAATTTCCCGCAGTTTATTGTGATCCACACAGTCAAAGGCTTTGGCATAGTCAATAAAGCAGAAATAGATGTTTTTCTGGAACTCTCTTGCTTTTTCCATGATCCAGTGGATGTAGGCAATTTGATCTCTGATTCCTCTGCCTTTTCTAAACCCAGCTTGAACATCTGGAAGTTCACGGTTCGCGTATTGCAGAAACCTGGCTTGGAGAATTTTGAACATTACTTTACTAGCGTGTGAGATGAGTGCATTTGTGCTGTAGTTTGACCATTCTTTGGCAGTGCCTTTCTTGGGATTGGAATGAAAACTGACATTTTCCAGTCCTGTGGCCACTGCTGAGTTTTCCAAATTTGCTGGCATATTGAGTGCAGCACTTTCACAGCATCATCTTTCAGGATTTGAAATAGCTCC
>NW_011494639.1:1305889-1309060 GCF_000754665.1 Bison bison bison | reverse complement strand
TTGTTCGTAGTGATGCTTTCTAAGGCCCACTTGACTTCACATTCCAAGATGTCTGGCTCTAGGTGGGTGATCACACCATCATGATTATCTTGGTCATGAAGATCTTTTTTGTACAGTTCTGTGTATTCTTGCCATCTCTTCTTAATATCTTCTGCTTCTGTTAGGTCCATACCATTTCTGTCCTTTATCGAGCCCATCTTTGCATGAAATATTCCCTTGGTATCTCTTGATTTTCTTGATCTTCTTTTCTTGAAGAGATCTCTGGTCTTTCCCATTCAGTTGTTTTCCTCAATCACTGATCACTGAGGAAGGCTTTCTAATCTCTCCTTGGTATTCTTTGGAACTCTGCATTCAGATGCTTATATCTTTCCTTTTCCTTTGCTTTTTGCTTCTCTTCTTTTCACAGCTGTTTGTAAGGCCTCCTCTGACAGCCATTTTGCTTTTTTGCATTTCTTTCCCAGGGGTATGGTCTTGATCCCTGTCTTCTGTATAATGTCATGAACCTCCGTTCATAGTTTATCAGGCACTCTATCTATCAGATCTAGTCCCCTAAATCTATTTCTCACTTCCACTGTATAATCATAAGGTAACATTATTATCCTCTTTTTATAGATGAGGAAACAGAGGCATAGATAACTTAAGGTATAACTTCTTGATACTTAGTTTCCAAATCCAGGCAGTAGGAGTCCAAAGCCCACAGTAACAAACACTGCTCACTGCTCTTCTGCTTGGCCTGGGTGTGTGCATGCGTGAAGTCACTGCAGTTGTGTCCGACTCTTTGTGACTCTGTGGACTATAACCCCACAGGCTCCTCTGTCCATGGGATTCTCCAGAAAGAAATTCTGGAGTAGGTTGCCATGCCCTCCTCCAGGGGATCTTCCTGACCCAGGGATCATACCTGGGTCTTTTGCGTCTCCTGAATTGGCAGGTGGGTTCTTTACCACTAGCGTGACCTGGCACACACACACACACACACAGCCTAGTAAATTTAGATATATAAATAATTATATTGAGTACAACATGGGAATACTACAGAGGCTTGGATGACATTGGATCCTACCCCTTCATGTGTAAACAAGGGCATTGCTCCTTTGTCTTCTATGTGATCAAGTTTTCTTTCTCTACTATTATTCTCATTAACATATAAATATACTGTAAAACTCTCTCAGTATAAAAGAAAATCTTTTAATCTATCTCTTTCTAATGACTGATCTTATTTTCCTACTTAAAAACAAGAAGAACAAAACAAAATCAAACAAACAAATGAGTAAAAAGCCTTGGAGGGGTTTTCTTTACTATCTCGTTTCCCAGAGGCATGGCCTGTGGGATCCTAGTTCCCCAACCAAGGATTGAACCTGAGCCCCCTGCAGTGGAAGTGCAGAATGCTGACTGTTGGATTACCAGGGAATTTCCCCATTCCCTCTTAATCCCATTTCAATCAGTTTATTCTCTCTACCATACCTGATTTCCCAGAGGCTCAGCAGGTAAAGAACCCCCTGAAATGCAGGAGACTCAGGAGATGCGGGTTCAGTCCCTGGGGGAGGAGGAAATGGTAATTCATTCCAGTATTCTTCCCTGGAAAATCCCATGGAGAGCGGAGCCTGGCAGGCTACAGTCCAAGGGGCTGAGAATATATCACTGAACAACTGCATACAATGCCAGTGAGCAGTTTTCACTCTTCTGCATTTCCTCTGCAGGATTTGACATTGCAGATCACTCCCACTTTCCTACAACCTTCTCTTCCGTGACTTGACAGAATCCATATTCTACTCATTTTCTTCCTACCTCGTTGGCTGCTCCCTTTTAGCCTTCTCTGCTGGACATGGCTCACTGATAAAGAATCCGCCTCTCAATGCAGGAACCACAGGAGACATGGGTGCAATGCCTGGGTCGGGAAGATCCCCTGGGTCGGAAAGTTCCCCTGGAGTAGCAACCCACTCCAGTATTCTTGCCTGGGAAATTCCATGGACAGGGGAGCTTGGAGGGATATAATCCATTGAGTCACAAAGAGTTGGACACAACTGAGTGACTGAGCATGCCCTGCTGGACTCAGACCTCAGATCTCTTCCATTTTGACCCTTTTACTGTGTGTGATCTCAATTTTACCCACGATGGAAATAGTTGCCACATTTTATCAATTCTAAGGGACAAATTGTTTCACCTTTTACATTTCTGAAACAAGATACATCCTAGAAGTGCTGTCGTCACCTCGGTCTTGACTTAAGTCTTCCTTGGTTGCACTGCGAGACCTTAGTCATTGTTGTTGACACTTTCCTAATTCAATAGAAATTTTTGGGTTAATGGTACTACACATGTTGGGTTTAATGCAGTTTAAAATGAACTTAAAATTAATACTGTGATTTTGCGTTAAAAGAATATTATTACATATGCAGAAAACCATAGAAGTAGCATAATATGAACGAATGTATACTGACAAAACTTCAAATTCTTTTTTCAAAGCAATAACCAAGTGCTTTATAAAGCTTTAGAGACTATGATACCTTCAAAAAAAGCTCTTTCATATTTTGTTACTGAGATATTTGCAAAAGAATTACTTCTGATATACTTATTAATGTAAATGGCAGACAGTAAAGAATCTGCCAGCAATGAAGGACACTTGGGTTCGATCCCAAGACTTGGGTTGGGAAGATCCTCTGGAGAAGGGAATGGCAACCCACTCCACTATTCTTGTCTGGAGAATTCCATGGACAGAGGAACCTTGGTGGGCTACAGTCCATAGGGTCTCAAAGAGTCAGACACTACTGAGTGACTTTTACTTTCACTTTCTCCCTAAAATTAAGAACAAGGTAAGAATAATAACCTCAGATATGCAGATGACACCACCCTTATGGCAGAAAGTGAAGAGGAAAAAAGCCTCTTGATGAAAGTGAAAGTGGAGAGTGAAAAAGTTGGCTTAAAGCTCAACATTCAGAAAACGAAGATCATGGCATCCGGGACCATCACTTCATGGGAAATAGATGGGGAAACAGTGGGAACAGTGTCAGACTTTATTTTTCTGAGCTCCAAAATCAGTGCAGATGGTGACTGCAGCCGTGAAATTAAAAGACGCTTACTCCTTAGAAGGAAAGTTACGACCAACCTAGATAGCATATTCAAAAGCAGAGACATTACTTTGCCAACAAAGGTCCATCTAGTCAAGGCTCTAGTTTT
>NW_011494639.1:1282443-1305784 GCF_000754665.1 Bison bison bison | reverse complement strand
GGCAAGAGGAGAAGGGGATGACAGAGGATGAGATTGCTGGGTGGCATCACTGACTCGATGGACATGAGTCTGAGTGAACTCCAGGAGCTTGTGATGGACAGGGAGGCCTGGCATGCTGCTGTTCATGGGGTGGCAAAGAGTCAGACACGACTGAGCGACTGATCTGATCTGAAGAAAGTCTGCTTTCACCACTTCCTTTTTTATCTTGAAGTGGAGCAGTAAGAGAAGAAAATATTAATGAAATGGCATTCTGATTTGAATTAAAAAGTAAACTAATTTGCTGATTATTGGACAGTGTACATATGATTTGCTTTATATGAAACTCTGGAAAAGACAAAGTCTCAGTTCAGTTCAGTCATTCAGTCGTGTCCGACTCTTTGCAACCCCATGAATCGCAGCACGCCAGGCCTCCCTGTCCATCACCAACTCCCGGAGTTCACTCAGACTCACGTCCATCGAGTCAGTGATGCCATCCAGCCATCTCATCCTCTGTCGTCCCCTTCTCCTCCTGCCCCCAATCCCTCCCAGCATCAGGGTGTTTTCCAATGAGTCAACTCTTAGCAAGACAAAGTCTAATAGTGACAAAATGACAGATTTCCTGGGACTAGGAGTAAGGGAGATTGACTAGGAAGTTAAAAATGTTTTATATGCAATACAAGCAATATACCAAGACATGTAATGGAGAAAAGTAATATTTGAATAACATAAAATATAAATAAATAAGATATGGTATACTTGTGAATTGGAGAAGGGAATGGCAACCCACTCCAGTACTCTTGCCTGGAAAATCCCATGGATGGAGGAGCCTGGTAGGCTGCAGTCCATGGGGTCTCTAAGAGTCAGATATGACTGAGCAACTTCACTTTCACTTTTCCCTTTCATGCATTGGAGAAGGAAATGGCAACCCATTCCAGTGTTCTTGCCTGGAGAATCCCAGGGACAGGGGAGCCTGATGGGCTGCCATCTATGGGGTCGCACAGAGTCCGACACGACTGAAATGACTTGGCAGCAGCAGCATACTTGTGAATGGAAATACTCAATTATAGGAAGATGACAATTCTCTCCAAATGAAAAGAAAATTTCAAGGCAATTCCATAAATATTATAACAGAAATTTTCATGAAAGTTGTTTAATGCTAAAACTGATAGAGTAAAGACATCTAAGGGGATTAAGATACGAGGACTCACTGTACATGTTTATTAGTGCTTATCAAAAAATGTATGGATTAAGACAGTGAGACACGGGTATAAGACTAGTCCAAAGGACCCAGGCAACAAGCTCTCACCTATATAAAGCATATTATAGAGTGATATTTTACATTTAGTAGAGCAAGCATACTGTAATGAAGAGACGTTCCAGTCTTTGAAAATGTGTGCATATACATACGGGCTTCTCAGGTGGTGGTGATGGTAAAGGACCCGCCTGCCAATGCGGGAGACAGGAGACATGGGTTTGACCCCTGGATCAGGAAGATCCCTGGAGGAGGCATGGCAACCCACTCCAGTATTCCTGCCTGGGGAATCCCACAGACAGAGGGGCCTGGAGGGCTACAGTCCACGGTGTCACAAAGGGTCTGAGAGACTGAAGTGACTTAGCACACGACACAAAGATAACATGGTATTTCTATTCCACATCATTTACAACAAATTAATTCCAAATACAGTTAAAACCTAAACATAAAAAGCAAAATTCTATTTTTAGAAGACAGCATAGTAAAATATCTTTACAAACTTGTAGAATAGGAATTTCCGAAGCAAGACACACACACACACACACACACACACACTAAACTTAAAAAAAAAACTGACAACTTTGACTATGTTAAAATTAAATATTCTGCCCAACTCAGAATATAAAGGAAGTGAAAGAAAAACTATCTGTAACACATACAGAGATTAGTAACTAGAATAGTAAATACTCCCCTAAAAAGTAAGATAAAGATCATCCAACTAAAAATAACGGAAAATTTATTTGGACAGAAATGTGAAATAATAATGCAGAAACATGAATGCTCAGTAAACATATGAAAAGAAGTTCAACCTCATTTGTAATAAAGGAAATATAAATTAGAACCAGAAGGTGTAAATTAAAACCACATTGTGGGGAATTGTGAACTACCATTCAGTGCTTGTGAGTATAAAAATTGGCACTTTGGAAGGCGATTTGGCACAATCTAATATAATCAAGGCTAGGAATACTTTATCCAGTGACTCTGCTCACAGAGAATTTCTTGCATTGTGTGCTCATGTAGATATACAAGAATGCTTACTATAGCATTGTTTTTTAATGGAGAAAAAAAAAAAAACACTTCGATATCTCAACAAATGAAGGATAAATTGTAGTGTAGTCACAAAATAAAATGCCACTCAGATAATGAAATAAGCTCAATGCTTCTGTACCGAGAACCCTGCTCAGCGTTATGCGGCAGCCTGGATGGGAGAATGGATACATGTACATGGATGACTGAGTCCATTTGCTGTCACCTGAAGCTACCACAGTGTTAATTGGCCACACCCTAAAGCAAAATAAAAAGTTTTAAAGAAGTAAAATACATTAAATGAAAAAAGCAAGTTGCTTACAAATACATGATGTGTATATACGAAATAATTAACTATAAGTACAATTTATATGTATTTAAAACTGCACGAAGTGATACTATATATGATTGTAGGCCCATCAACAATTAGTAAAAGTGTGAAAAGCATACCTTGATACACCATCAGCTCCAGAATGGTGCTTGCCTTCGGTACGGGGGAAGGTGACTGAGACAGATGAAGGTCAATGTCTCTGAAAATAAAACAGATGTGGGGCCAATACACTAATGTGTGAACATTTGTTAAATTTAGATGTTGGACTTACTGGGTTTCTTATATGATCTCCAGTTTCCTTTATTCATTCCAAAGATTTTCTTATGTAAAATAATAAAATTTCAAACTGAAATTCAAAAATTCCAAACTGCAAATGCAGCCTGCTTCAGGTGAGAGTCTGCCTAGAGGGGAAAGAAGTGTTTCATGGTTTCCAGGGAGCTGAGGGTTGGAGCTTTGCCCTAGATTAGGTGTTGGTGGTCACACAGCTGCTCCTGCTGACTTCTGAGATCCCTGCATCTGCTCTTGGTTCTTCAGCTTGTCCACACCTCTGTACAGAGTCCCTGCATTAAATTAGCTTTGGATGAATCATCGCGTGTGTTTTTATTTTCCTGCTGTGACCCCACCTGTTTCCTCCGTGAGGATGATGGACAATGAAGCCCTATACTTTCACACATTTGTGGAACACAGGAGTGCTTCCCTGGTGGCTCAGATGGTAAAGAATCCATCTGCAATGTGGGAGACCTGGGTTCCATCCCTGGGTTGGGAAGACCTCCTGGAGGAGGGCATGGCAAACCACTCCAGTCTTCCTGTGGGGAGAATCCCATGGACAGAGGAGCCTGGCAGGCTACAGTCCGTGGGGTCTCACAGAGTCGGACACGACTAAGTGACATAGCACAGCACAGAACACAGAGTAGAATGACTGGACATCGTGTCAAGGAAGGTGGCCTCTCCTCCTACCCCGCTTTCCTGTCTGTGGAGAGTCCTTCCTCACACTTACATGAAGCCAGGAGAGAAACACTAGTCAGAGCCGACACTGTAGCCAGCCTCCCCGGGAACTGAATCCCAACCCTGTTGCTTATCCAACCCTAATGGAACCCAACCCTTAGCTGTGAGATCTTGGGAAAATACCCTCTCTGCTCTCTTCTAAAAAGAAAGTGAAAGCCTTAGTTGCTCAGTCGTGTCTGATTCTTTGCGACCCCACGGACTGTAGCCCGCCAGGCTCCTCTGTCCATGGGATTCTCTAGGCAAGAATACTGCAGAGGTTAGCCATTCCCTTCTCCAGGGCATCTTTCCAATCCAGGGATCAAACTGGGGTCTCCTAAACTGCAAGCAGGTTCTTTGCAGCCTGAGCCAGCAGGGAAGCCCACAGATGAAATAAAACAGTGAGTGTGCAAAGAGTCACCAAGCATATGAACCCTCACGTGAGCAACACTCTCCAGACTGTGAGTCCAGGGGTTTACTAACAGCAGATAGGTCCTGTGGCTGGCAGTCTGTCTCCTCCCTCTCACTAGCTTACTTTATCTCTGATCAGCTTGATTGCTTCCTTTGTACAGAGCCTCCTAAAGGAGCCAGTGCTGTAATAACAACAACAAACAAGTTAGGAAGAATTATTCTTCTGTCTCTCTTGTAAATGTCGACAGGTTCCATCCTTATATTACAATCCCAATTAAAGCGAAATTCCCCACTAAGCCATAAACCTAAAATGAAAAAAACCCTACAGGGATGAATAAGCCTTTTCCGTGAACAAACCTGCTATTTATCCTTTTTTTTTGTCACTGCTTATGTGTGCTCAAATCCCCGCTGAACCCATCTTGCAAGCAGATGAAGAAGAAAAGCTATGGGCATCCATCCATGGGTCTGTCAAGATGTTACTTGTAACGAGTCTCCCATGGATTTGATTATTATTGGGTATTAATTATTAATGGTATTTCCTGCAGGAGGCCAGCAGTAGGCTTCTCTCTCCCCAACCTCTATTTTGAACTGGAATTAAAAATAACCAAAAATCTCCCCCAGAGGAGCCGGAGGAGAAAAAGGCAGGAATCAAGGATATCCCTCCCAGTCTTTCACCACTAGCACCACTTGCTCTTCTAAAGCTGATCTTGTAATTAAGTGTGGGGGAAGCCGACCTGCACGGAGCCTCCTGGGCCTCCTCCTGGGCCTCCTCCAGCCGCAGCCCCTCTCTCAAAACCACAAAGGAGAAACAAAGCGCCCTTCTGCCTACACCGCTCTTCTCCCGGCCTCACTGTCCTGCTCTAACCTTGCCTTTTTGGCAATTAATTTCCTCTGATGGCTATGTTAATTTTTATGGCTTCCTAATGATCAAAAATATTTGGTGGATTAACATCATTTAACTTTCCTCTCCCTGTGGGGTTGGGAAGTTGGGGGGCAATGTGAGGAGAGACAAGGGGGGGCTCAATGGTGAGAAAGAGCTGGAAAAGGCAAGGATGAAACTTACAATTCTGTGCCAAGCATGTCGAGGGGACAGTGAAAGATGGACACCCAGGAAACCCTGGAGAAATTAAAAACCAAAAGAAATAATAACAATAAGGCTGAAAGATCAGAATCAGAGCACCCCCTCTTGCCCCCCACACACATGATTTTATCCTTCATTCATGGCCAACAGCCCATATGTTGCTTCCTAGACATGTTTTAAAGACGGCCACACCTGTCGGGTGTCTGGGAGGTTAAGACAGAGCAGATGTTGAGATTTGTGTCATGGAAAGGAGACCTGCTTCTTGTCTGGCAAAAAATGGCTCATTCATGAGTGTCCTGAAGGGGCCCCTTCTCTAAGCCATGCTCCCCTCTTCCATAAGACAGTGGTCCCCGAGTGGTTCCACAGATGGGAAGATGGGATTTAATTTTACCGGCTTTCAATCAGAACAGAACAATGTGTTTAATATCCCTGCAGTGTAAGTGAAAGAAAGAGATTCATGACCTCATGGGTGGTGAGGGATTCTCATATATATAAACATAGAAATCGCAGTGGAGAACATGGATAAATCTAGGTTAAGATCTCCGCCTGCTTCCCCATGCTGCTACTTGAAGTTCAAGCCTTTCTGACGAAGGGATGGCACTCACCAAGAGAACAGCTGAATTAATACAAAGGTAGTTGGGTGCCCTGAGCTTAATCCCAGAGCAGGGTGATTTGGTGGCCGTGTCAAGGGAGGAAATAAATGCCTCTGGTTGGCAGCTGTGTGAAGTAGGCGAGAGCCTTGCAAAAGAAGCCACTAAGCTTCCACTTTTAAGTTTCACTTAAAATCTGGGAGGTAGTAGTCATATGGTTTTAAGTCTGCTTACAAAGAGCAGCACTCCATGTACACTGGGGAGAAGATTTGGAAGTCAGCAGCCCAAAATGCTATAGGTAGTTGGGTTCAGTTCAGTTCAGTTTAGTCACTCAGTTGTGTCTGACTCTTTGCGACCCCATGAATTGCAGCACGCCAGGCCTCCCTGTCCATCACCAACTCCCAGAGTTTACTCAAATTCATGTCCATTGAGTCAGTGATGCCATCCAACCATCTCATCCTCTGTCGCCTCCTTCTTCTGCCTCCTTCTGCTCCCGCCTTCAATTTTTCCCAGCATCAGGGTCTTTTCAAATGAGTCTGCTCTTCGCATCAGGCGGCCAAAGTATTGGGGTTTCAGCTTCAACATCAGTCCTTCTAATGAATATTCAGGACTCATTTCCTTTAGGATGAACTGATTGGATCTCCTTGCAGTCCAAGGGACTCTCAAGAGTCTTCTCTAACACCACAGTTCAAAAGCATCAATTATTTGGTGCTCAGCTTTCTTTATAGTCCAACTCCCACATCCATACATGACTACTGGTAAAACCATAGCTTTGACTAGACAGACCTTTGTTAAAAAAGTAATGTCTTGCTTTTTAATATGCTGTCTAGGTTGGTCATAGCTTTTCTTCCAAGGAGTAAGCATCTTTTAATTTCATGGCTGCAGTCACCATCTACAGTGATTTTGGAGCCCAAAAAATAAAGTCTGCCACTTTTTCCACTGTTTCTCCATCTGTTTGCCATGAATTGATGGGACTGGATGCCATGATCTTTGTTTTTTGAATGGTAGTTGAGTTAGGAGAGTAATATTGTGTGTAATCATTATCTTTTGCAATTATTCTAATTACATTATTTTTATAATGATTGATGTGTATGTGAGTGTTTGTGTGTGTGTTTCTCTACCTTTGGTGTGCACTTAGGAACTTGTGAAAAATGTGAATGCTTGGGACCCACTTTTTTTTTAAATTAATTAATTAGATTTATTTTAAAAAATGAACCAGAGTTATGGTAAATTCATGCTGAAGCATTCCTAAAAAGATTTCAGAAAGAACATTAACACACATGCCTGAAAACTGTAGAAGACCAATGGGATTGTTCAGAAGCTAGACACTGCTGAAGGAAGCTAAGCTGAAGAGTGTCCCCTGAGGTCAGCATGGTACCAAAAACTGTAAACGGGTGCTATATTTTTAAAAGCATTGTGAAAAAAATAAATAAATAAATAAAAGCATTGTGGACTGCCACACATTTGTACACATTGCTTCCCACGGCATTTATAAGCTGATCTATCTTTGTCCACTTGGCTACATAACAAAACGCCATAAACAGGGTGGCTTAGAAACAATGGAAATGTTTTTCTTACAATTCTGGAGGCTGAGAACTACCAGATCAACTGAGCCCACCTCCTGGTTTGTAGACAGCACATTCTTGCTGTGGCTTGCTTCACAAGTGGTGGAGGAGACAAAGATCTTTTTATTTATATTTGTATTTATAATTATTTATACTGGAGTATAGCTGATTTGGGCTCTCCTGGTGACTTAGAGGGTAAAGGTCCCCCTGAAATGCGGGAGACCCGGGTTCAATCCCTGAGTCGGGAAGATCCCCTGGAGAAGGAAATGGCAACCCACTCCAGTACTTTCGAGTGGAAAACCCCATGGATGGAGGAGCCTGGGAGGCTGCAGTCCGTGGGGTCGCGAAGAGTGGACACGACTGAGCCACTTCACTTTTACAGCCGATTTACAATGTTGCATTAGGTTCAGGTGTACAGCAAAGTGATTTAGTTAATACATACACCCATTTTGACCTCCTAACTAAGGAAATAAAATGTCCAGTCCTGCCGCAACTTAACCTGGCTTTCTCAGCTCTGTCTACATGGTGCGGTCTGCATTATACTCATTCCAAACTTTTTCTAAAAGAACACTTCCTTCTATATAATTTTCCTGAAAACATTTTGCAGCTATGCATACATATGATTCTTTTCCATAAAAATATTTTTAAACTTTGTACCTTTCTCTCTTAGATGTGCTTTTCAGTATACAAGTAATAAAGCCCAGTGTTTCCAGAATCCCAGCTTGTTCCTCTCCATTTCTCACAGATATATACACACTTCTACATCACATCAAGGGCGAGTCTATGCCTACACACAACTAAGTATGTAAATTTGGTTAAATTAGTTTAAAAAAATCCACTGTTAATCATATCTGTGGTTGATTGAATGAAACATTTGGGAGGATTAAGGAAAAAAACAAGAAACCTTTATTCAGTGTGTATAACTGTTAGTCAAGAGAGTTGGCTCAGTTGTTACTGGGGATGTCAGAGTGTAGCTGCAAAGAGGCCATCTTCTTATTTTAGCTCTCTGGTGACAGAGTTCAGTCATATAATATAGTTTTTTCCTCTTAATTTCCATGAGTCCAGTTAAGAATGGTACTTGTATCAAATTGAAAAAAAAAAAAAAACCAAAACAAAACCCCTCATGGTTACAGTGCTATTTTAGGCACAGTTGACTGTACACACACACACACACACACACACACACACACACAATACATATCAATTAGAGCTGCAGAGATTGCCCCCTCATTTGCATAAGGAGGTGGTGACCCACGAGAGTGTGTTTTTAAAGATGTCGACAATGGGATTGAATGTGTGCTCCCGCCTCCCCCAGCTAATTGCACAGAACTGCAAGCAAGATGCCAAGACAGTTCATTTTGTTTTTGTCTTAAGCAGGAGCTACTGACGCAGCGGAAGCTCGTTTCCTCACCATCAATCCGTGCCACTAAAAGACTAACATTGCGTGGAACCGGCTGGCTCCTCTGCCAGGGCTGGCAGCTGTCCTCTCTCTGGACCTGGATTGGCTCCCGGAGCTGGGGCACAGGGATCCCCAACTAATCAGCTATCATCTTCTTCAAGGAGGGACCGCCCATTTGTTTAGCTGTTTGTAAGACACAGTCTTTGAACTTGCGTGCTGCCCGTTTTTCCCAGCCCGAGCCTTTCTAGATAGATAGCACTTATGAATAATAATAACACCCTACTTGATTAGTCTTCTCCACTTCCCAGAGCATTTGCAGATCCATTATCTCATTTAATCCATTCCTGTGGTTTGCCATAAACATTAGTCTTTGCTACTCACATGTAATTCTCTGACTAGCTAGTGACCGCACAGAGTCGGACACAACTGAAGTGACTTAGCAGCAGCAGCTAGTGACCTAGACTCGGATTACTCATAACTTCTCAAAGACCCTCACTTGAGTTCCTCAGTGACTGAAAATGTATCCTTTTATCTACCTGACATTCAGCTGAAATACATTTCTGTTGTCTAGCCCGAAGGCAGTTTCAGCCTACTGTTTCTTCATTGGTTTGTCTGGCCTTCTGGCCTCGTGATTCTCCAATCTTCAGAGCGAGGTCCACTTAACTCCACCTGTACTTCCAGGCTTAAGAGAAACTGGGAGAAAAATTTTGTCCCCAGGCAATGGAGAATGTTGAATGTAAAGCTTATGCATTCACTCTCTCTACTGGGCACTTAAAATGCACTTAGCATCTATTGTTTCATTTAACACGTGCAAATTCTCTTCAGTGGGTGTATCTGCTCCATTTTAGAGGAATGGGAACTGAGGTTCGAGGCCATTTGCCTATAAGCAGAGAAACAGCATTCAAACCTCAGTTTAGTTCAGTTCAGTCTCTCAGTTGTGTCTGACTGTTTGCAACCCCATGGACTGCAGCACGCCAGGCCTCCATGTCCATCACCAACTCCTGGAGTTTACTCAAACTCATGTCCATTGAGTCGGTGATGCCATCCAACCATCTCATCCTCTGTCTTCCCCTTCTCCTCCTGCCTTCAATCTTTCCTAGCATCAGGATCTGCAGTTCTTTGCATCAGGTGGCCAAAGTACTGGAGTTTCAGCTTCAGCATCAGTTCTTCCAATGAATATTCAGGACTAGTTCTAAATGAATCTGACACCACTGATCTTTTTCTCAAATTCCTTGCTGTCTCTTCCCACTAGGACCCAGGTAGGCAGTGCCAACTGTTTCTCTTCCAGGAGTCAATGGAGTTCCTTTAGCCTTTGACTAATGGCAGCCCTATCCCACCTGGTGTTCCCCAGGCTTGGATGTCCTGTCTGATCATAGAAGGTGTACCGTTCTCACCCTTCCCACATTGTGCAGTCTTTGTAGGTAGCCACAATTTCTTAGTTACACGACAGCTCCCACATCTAGTAGAGTTTCTGGAATGTAGAAACTACTCAATAAATGTTTATTGAATAGATGGGCAAATGACTAAATATACCCACACCTGGCTTGTGCAGGATAGAATTGTGAGATTCTGCCTTACAGTGCAGATGTTCACTTTTTAGGGCCATCTGGGCCTTATATTCTCCAAGGATGGTACCACTCCACATCACAAATCTTGCCTTCTCAGCCTCCCTGGTTTTGGATTCAGTTTAGCATTCCACACAGAGACTCAGAACTGCCAATTTCTGAAAGTAATGGGAAGCTGTCCCCTGCTTCCTCCTTTGTGTGGCTCCCGAAGCACGCCTCCTCTGGAACATATTTAGCAAGCCTCTGACAGCTGCCTCCACCATCCCAAGTTTCTAAAGCCCTGACAGCTTTCTCTGACCCATGTAAGCTCAATCTTGTGATAAATCCTCAGTGTTCCTCCAACTGCCTCTGGTAAAAACCCAACCCAAACAAACAAGAAACAGTTTTTCTCCCAGTTTGTCCTAATCATTAAATATCACACACTCAGATGTCCTGGCCACGCCAAGTTGACATAAAAGTTTCTAGATCTTTCCCCTCAAGTTCTGCATGTGTCCCCTCACTGACAAGGATTAGGATATGGATTGATGCCACAGATAGTGCCTGGAAAAGGCCCAACATAGATCACCAAATTCTGATTTTCCCTGTAGAGCAGACGGTGCAATAGAATCCAAGTCACATACTGATCTTAAGTTTTTTTAGGAGTTGCATTAATAAAAATAAAAAGATACAGATGAGATTAATCTTAACATTGTATTTTATTTCACTCAACATCTCCAAAATGTTAGCATTCTAATATTTAATCAATATGAAAAATTAAGATACTTTGCATCATTTTTTGTGCTAAGCCTTTGAAACTGGTGTATATCACATACTTACAGCATGTCTCCACCTGGGCTGGACTCACGGTGGTGCTCAGCGACTTGGTTCCAGGACTGCTGGCCTGGACAATGCAGTCCTACAGCCCTCACTGCATCACACTTACTGGCTCCCCAGATCCACGAGCCCCTTACGAGTATCACTGTTGCATTCCAGGACGTCCCTCACCTATCTTCAAGCTTCAGAAGGTCCCTCACTTGTCATGACTCTTGCACTCAGTCTCAGGCAGTCTTCTAGAATGATTCATTTAGTTCTCATCAAGCAGGGATGGAAAAGATACAGGCAAACAGTGGTAAGAAGAAAGATAGTCTCACACACAGGAGAGACAGATGGCGCTTCAGCAAACCATTCTGAGCCTCTGCAAGGTGTTAGGCATGGGTGCTCTGTGGACCACAAGCCAGAATCTGCACACCGTGTCTCTTGATTTTGTGCAGTTGGAACCAGACCAGTCTCAGGTTCTAAAGAACCTAAAATTTATTCTAGCACAGGAAGAAAGAAAATCCCCAAGATTATAGGCTGCCTTCAGTTCAGCCCTGAATCAATATTGCTCCTGGTCTTACCATGAATTCTTAGGTCTGCCTTGACTAGATTCCGACCTCTCTCCACAGTAATATAATATCTGCCTGAGTTGTTGCTCTGACCATGTCATCTTTCGGTACTTGCTACCAAGCTACCTAGATGCTGATCTTTTGTCTTTATGAAACCTCCATCTTTCACTGTCCTTTTCCTCCTTAAGAACTGTCCTGCATCACTGTAGGCTCTAGGTGAGTGTGCTTGTGACCCACTCACCCTCTGCTGTGAGGAATAGTTTTCAAGTTTTATTTCCACTACTACACTTAACTCTTGTTATCCCTTCCTTAGTCCTATCTTCATTTGACCTTGCCTCTTTGCCTCATATGTGCTGTATGTACATAGATTGGCCAAGCTTTCCATGGCCTAATCCCCAGTTTTGACAGTTAAGAGATATCTACAGTCTCCCAAAACGAACATAGGTAAAATGACGTATGTTTTAGTGACTGGTATTTAGAGTCAAAGACCATGTTATTAAAAAAAAAAATCAATTAGCTATTGGAAGATACCTTCACTCCAAGTTTCTTTCCAATTTGCAACACAGAAGCAGTGGCTGGTTAGCATCTGGGTGTCCTCGAGACATACTGAGCTTTCCATTCATCATACATGACATTTGCATATTGCAAATATCATACTTTATGCACATGCCTTCCAGGCTAGTCTAGAGAGTATGATTGCTGCCTAATCCTCACATAAATCAGTGCACCAGGGACAGCCACTTCTAAACAGGGGGGGAAATCAAGGATTTCTCTGCCCTAGACTCTTCCCGAGACCTTCTCATTCTCTTCACATCCCAAATAGATTCAGTGCTTTCATTTTCTCTTCTCTCTTGAAGCCATTCAAATTCTATTAGCCATTTTTGAATATTATTTTATACCATCTGCATTTTCTCTAAGTTGTGATAGTGACAGCTGCAATCATTTGTATGCATTTTCTGTACAGGATTTGTGTGTGTGTGTATGACTAGAAGAACAAAACCTTTCCTTTTTGTGACCGTGTATCCAAATAGAAAGATGGTTTGTTTGTAAATCTATTTCTCTTCCAAACATTATTTTATTTGCTGAGGATACAGACAGAAAGAAGGCAAAAATATCTGATACTGAAATGACAATGTCCGTTTGCTTTCTTGCAGCCCTTGGTTTTGCTGCCTCTTAATCAAGCTGACCTCATAACTATCGAAAGAGTCTATTTTCTGCTTGATGGGCTGCAGGGTATTTTCCCCATGCCACCCCCACTGTAAAGTCTGCCTCCTTCTCTTTGGGTCTCAGTTAGCAGAACAATGCATGCACTAATGCATGCCCTTCTCTCTTACACAAGAATGGCTCTTCTTATTCTTTGGGAAAGGTGTCAGCTAGGTCAGGAAGCCAGGGAAACCAGCCCATAATCGATCACACGGGAAGTCAGCTGTCTGGCATTTTTTCAGAAGGGTGGGTATGCTGACCTGGGAGCAGAACCTGCCCCTTTTTGAGTGTCACCTGAACATCATCCAGAAATTAAATACATGCTGGACTCCAATTAGGGTTTAAGCTGACCTGTGCATGGAAGGTTTAAGTAAATGTTTCAAGGAAGTTAAGTGAGAAGAATGTTACTTGAGCTTGATGCAGCTAGCCAGTTTCCTCCTGCCATGTAAGGAGCCACTTGACCACCTCACGGTGCAGGCCTTTGGGAGCTGTCCCAGGTAAGTAAGACTTTCTTTCCTAATTGCTGACCTCACCCAGTGCTATTTGCCTTCTTCTAACAGACCTTTCTGGAAGGCTTTACTAACATTCAATGACTGAAGGCTTCATCTGGATATTGATGGTGAGAGTTGGGATAGTTTTCTTCCAGGGCTTTCCCTGGTATCAGAAACAGAATTGAGGGAGCTTTGCTCTGAACGGATGGAGAAACACAGTGTTTCTTTCGATCAGAGTCTGGTCCCCCGGTAGAAATAGCTCTGGTTACATGTCTGCAGAATAACTTGATTGCAGACACTCTTAGCACCAGAAGCATAAATTTTCTCCTAAAATTTCCTCTAATCTCACATTAGATGTGCATATTTCTTCTATTGGAATGTTTTTGCTTTCTGTAAAATTACAACCCCCATCAGTATTTTGCTAAAGTACCATACTGCACCCTTCTTAGACTTACTTCCATTTCATACAGTCCCTCTGTTAGCTAAGAACACCTCTGTTCTCAAAGGCATACCAATCCAAATAGTTGTTCTCTGATCTCCAAATTTCTTCTCTGATTTAGGGGCATAGTAGGGGATATGCTCTCAGCTAATCATGCAATCTCCTTGTTGGTAATGATTATAAAAGAGGGAAGTTGAGGTTGGGAAGAGAAAGCGGCAAAACAGAACTTAAAAAAAGTATTAATTTTACAGTAATATTTTCCCTTAATCCTCATGGCAGATTAAGAAAATAGAAACACCTAGAGCCTATACTCTTGTCTGATAAAAAACAGAGATCTCTCAATAGCTGAGGAGATGTTGCAACCAAATCATAGTGTTGATGGATCCTCATATAACCTGACATAGAGCTCTCTTCTGAGGAGTTGAATCCATAAATATTTCTGTGCACTGGGAAAAGAGCAGAGGCACAGAAGCCCCCTGGCACGTGTGGAGAAGCCAGGGCCACTAAGGAAAACAAGGTAACGTGAGTCACCCAAAGTGTTCTCCACAGAAATAACCAACGTTCAGCTCAGTTCAGTCGCTCAGTCGTGTCCGACTCTTTGCGACCCCATGAATCGCAGCACACCAGGCCTCCCTGTCCATCACCAACTCCCGGAGCTCACTCAAACTCACGTCCATTGAGTCACTGTTGGCATCCAGCCATCTCATCCTCTGTCGTCCCCTTCTCCTCCTGCCCCCAATCCCTCCCAGCATCAGAGTCTTTTCCAATGAGTCAACTCTTCACATGAGGTGGCCAAAGTACTGGAGTTTCAGCTTTAACATCATTCCTTCCAAAGAACACCCAGGACTGATCTCCTTTAGAATGGACTGGTTGGATCTCCTTGCAGTCCAAGGGACTCTCAAGAGTCTTCTCCAACACCACAGTTCAAAAGCATCAATTCTTTGGTGCTCAGCTTTCTTCACAGTCCAACTCTCACATCCATACATGACCACTGGAAAAACCATAGCCTTGACTAGACGGACTTTGTTGGCAAAGTAATGTCTCTGCTTTATTACTGCCTAACAAATTACTCCAAAACTTAGTGACTGAGATCAACCGGCATTTATTTATCCCATAGTTGCTACAGGGCCAGGAATCCAGACATGATTTAGCTGGATTCCCCAGCCTAGGTTTTCTACAGAGGCGTCAAGAAGTTTGCCAAGACTGCAATCATCTCCAGGCTCAACCGGGGCAGAATCTGCCTCCAAGCTCTCGGTTCCTTGCAGGCTGTTGAACTGGGTGTCTCCCTCAGGTCCTGGCTAGGTGGGCACCTCCATGGGGCAGCCCCCAATATGACGACAGACTTCATCTGAGCCAGCCAGTGGAGGCCAAGAGACATGCCAGCAAGATGGAACTCTCAATCCTCTAAAACCTGGTCTCAGACATGAAGTCCTATCCCTTGGCTGCGACAGTGCGGAAGCGCGGGTGGCTGCGACGGCATGGAAGCGCAGCTGAGAGGAGCTACCCCACATCCGAGGTCAGGGGCAGAAGCCGGGAGGACCCCATGCCCGAGGGGCGGCAGCCAAGAGGAGCTACCCCACGTCTGAGGTCAGGGGCGATGGCCAGGAGGAACTACCCCACACCTGAGGTCAGGGCGGTGGCCTAGAAGAGCAACCCCACGTCCAAGGAGTGGTGGCTGCACGGGCACAGGAGGGCCTAGAGGAGCTGTTCCATGTTCAAGGTCAGGAGGGCCAGCGGTGAGGAGATACCCCTCCTCCAAGGTAAGGAGCAGCGGCTGCAGTTTGCTGGAGCAGCCGTGAAGAGATACCACACGTCCAAGGTAAGAGAAACCCAAGTAAGACGGTAGGTGTTGCAAGAGGGCATCAGAGGGCAGACACACTGAAACCATACTCACAGAAAACTAGTCAATCTAATCACACTAGGACCACAGCCTGGTCTAACTAAATGAAACTAAGCCATGTCCTGTGGGGCCACCTGAGACAGGCTGGTCATGGTGGAGAGGTCTGACAGAGTGTGGTCCACTGGAGAAGGGAATGGCAAACCACTTCAGTATTCTTGCCTTGAGAACCCCATGAACAGTATGAAAAGGCAAAATGATAGGATACTGAAAGAGGAACTCTCCAGGTCAGTAGGTGCCCAATATGCTACTGGAGATCAGTGCAGAAATAACTCCAGAAAGAATGAAGGGATGGAGCCAAAGCAAAAACAATACCTAGTTGTGGATATGACTGGTGATAAAAGCAAGGTCTGATGCTGTAAAGAGCAATATTTCATAGGAACCTGGAATGCTAGGTCTATGAATCAAGGCAAATTGGAAGTGGTCAAACAGGAGATGGCAAGAGTGAATGTCAACATTCTAGGAATCAGCGAACTGAAATGAACTGGAATGGGTGATATCTACGACTGTGGGCAGGAATCCCTTAGAAGAAATGGAGTAGCCATCATGGTCAACAAAAGAGTCTGAAATGCAGTACTTGGATGCAATCTCAAAAACGAAAGAATGATCTCTGTTCATTTCCAAGGCAAACCATTCAATATCACAGTAATCCAAGCCTATGCCCCAACCAGTAACACTGAAGAAGCTGAAGTTGAATGGTTCCATGAAGACCTATAAGACCTTTTAGAACTAACACCCAAAAAAGATGTCCTTTTCATTATAGGGGACTGGAATGCAAAAGTAGGAAGTCAAGAAACACCTGGAGTAACAGGCAAATTTGGCCTTGGAATACGGAATGAAGCAGGGCAAAGGCTAATAGAGTTTTGCCAAGAGAATGCACCGGTCACAGCAAACACCCTCTTCCAACAACACGAGAGAAGACTCTACACATGGACATCACCAGATGGTCAACACCGAAATCAGATCGATTATATTCTTTGCAGCCAAAGATGGAGAAGCTCTATACAGTCAGCAAAAACAAGACCAGGAGCTGACTGTGGCTCAGATCATGAACTCCTTATTGCCAAATTCAGACTTAAATTGAAGAATAGGGGAAACCACTAGACCATTCAGGTGTGACCTAAATCAAATCCCTTATGATTATAAAGTGGAAGTGAGAAATAGATTTAAGGGACTAGATCTGATAGATAGAGTGCCTGATGAACTATGGACGGAGCTTCGTGACATTGTACAGGAGACAGGGATCAAGACCATCCCCATGGAAAAGAAATGCAAAAAAGCAAAATAGCTGTCTGAGGAGGCCTTACAAATAGCTGTGAAAAGAAGAGAAGCAAAAAGCAAAGGAGAAAAGGAAAGATATAAGCATTTGAATGCAGAGTTCCAAAGAATAGCAAGACTGCTTCCTTAGCGATCAATGCAAAGAAATAGAGGAAAACAACAGAATGGGGAAGACTAGAGATCTCTTCAAGAAAATTAGAGATACCAAGGGAACATTTCATGCAAAGATGGGCTCGATAAAGGACAGAAATGGTATGGACCTAACAGAAGCAGAAGATATTAAGAAGAGGTGGCAAGAATACACAGAAAAACTGTACAAAAAAGGTCTTCACGACCAAGATAACCAACATCGTAGATGACTTCTAATCTGTGAGTCATTTGGGAGTCAGGAACTAATGTCTATTAGTGAGTTATCCTTTGGCTTAAGCAAAAAATATACAAACAAAAACACACCTGGAAATAGCACAGGGCAAGGGGCACTGAGGTTGCATAATTTAAAGAGTTTATACAAAAGCCAGTGAGTGAGTGTTAGTCAGCTGTAACCCAATACAAAATGAAAAAGTTTAAAGTTTAAAAAAAAAAAAAAAGTGAGTGTATGTTTCCCAAGAATTTGCTCTCAGGTGCTTTGTGTCACTTTTGTCCTAATCCTGCTTTCAAACATGGAAAGGAAATGTCCCTATGGGGCAGGAAGGCCTGCTAGCACAAATATAACTGAATAGCTAAAAACCAGCCCATGTATCTTTTATGTAGTTTACATCTGGATTTGCCAATTAAATTTCAGATTTCTTATTTATTACAAATTCCTGGTTTCATATGTTGACGTTCATGATGTAATGCTTTAAGGCAATAAAGGTGATTATGTATTTTATTCTGTGTAAAGGGACCATTAGGCCCTGGAGAAGAGGGTCAGAGGAGGAAATGCACATTTACTGAACGCCTACAAAGGCAGGTGACATTAGCTGACCAGCCTAGTGGTGTCTCCTGTCCCTTTGTGCTTTGCCATCTACGAAGAATGAGAGTATCAAATACTTTCCCAGCCTCCTTTGCAGTATTGAATACAGGGTCACAGAGACTGGCCAATGGGGTTGCAGCGGCAATCTGCTATGAACTCCTGGCATAGGGAGGCCATGATTAGCATAAAGTACAGGATGCCCAGTTAAGTTTCAGATAAACCATAGATATTTAATATAAGTTGCTATGTCTCAGATATTGCTTAGGAAATATCCTAAAAATGTATTCATTGTTTATCTGAACCTCAGATTTCACTGGGAACCCTGTATTTTACCCAGAAGCCTTATCCAGGTGTATATTTCCACTGTATGTAGCTCAGTGTCCTCTGCTCGTTCTAGTCTTAAACAAGGACTAAGACAAAGTAACCACAGAGATGCTGACTCAAAGCTCAGACATCACGAAGTCTCTGGCTAAATGTATAAAACATCCAGACTCTGGACGATTTACTCTGTGACAAAAATAAACTCTTTTTTGGTTTAAGTTGTTTGTAATAGTGGTTTTTGTTGCTGAGACACAAGGTCACTCTAAATCAACACACCTGTCCTGGGCCAACCGTGAGGTCATGTCTCTGCACCTTATCTTATTTAAATATTATAATCACTCTATGAAATGAACCCTATCGTGCCTATTTTCAGATGAGAAAATAGAAATAAAAAGAGCTAAGGCCTTGATCAATGCCCCATAATAATAATAATTAATGCTGATTGTACACTTAGTAAGTTCAGACAGAACTAAATGATCACACGTACACACTCATTTAATCCTCCCAGTGACTATTGAGAAAAATATTACAATTATAGTCCACTTGATAAATGAGGAACAGGGCTTCCCTGTTGGCTCAGTGGTAAAGAATCTGCCTGCAATGCAGGAGACCCAGTTTTCATCTCTGGGTCAGGAAGGTCCCCAGTAGAAGGGAATGGCAACCCACACCCGTATTCTTGCCTGGAGAATTCCATGGACAGAGCCGCCTAGCATGCTACAGTCCATGGGGTTGCAAAGAGTCAGATATGACTGAGTGACTGACACGTTCACTTTATAGATGAGAAAACTGAAGCAAAGAAAGATGAAGGAACTTATCCAGAGCAACAAGCTGGCTTTGAATCCACACAATGGGTTTCAGATACCATACTCATAACTTGTATACATACTGGCCTGAAATAGAGTTGGTATTCACAGTAAGCCTCAGGATGCTAAAATCAGTGTTCTTTTCCCTGAGTCTGCCTGGTAACCTAAGGAGTCCTGTGCTGGCCTGCTAGATTTGCCAAACTTTCTCTCTGCAACCCTGATAAGTGAACCTTACTTATCCTCCCCTGCGGGTCCAACCTTGTACAAATAGGTTTAATCTGACACAAATTCTGGCTCTAGGCAGTTGGCATGAAGCACGTTCCCTCAGTTGCTCACAGGGTTGGCATCAGTGATTTCTGGTGTTCCAAGAACACAGTCATTGTCTCCCCTTATTCCTCAGAAAGTAGGTTGATGCTGTGTATCTCCAAGTTGCACAGTGGACATGGTCCCCCTTTCCCAATATCCTCTTACTCATCCCAGTGCATATATCTAGACTTCTTGAAGCTAACTGGTTTGCCTCCTCCATCCTCACTGAGTGAATTACCCTGGTGTTTTCTCCCCACTTATTCTCTTCTGTTATGCCTCAAATAAATCACCTCTTTGGGAAATATACTCTCTAGACTCCCATTTCTGTCTGATTTGCCAAAGACAACAGATCCTTGACTATGCTCCCAGAGTCGCCCCCAGCCTACCCTGACCCTCTGGTTCTACCTGGATTCCTGGTCCCAGATAACTTTGCCCAGCCTAGCTTGACCGCAATCAAATTTCTCTCAGGACAAGCAAGCATTTACTTCCTAATTTTGCCTGGAGCTTGTCCTAATCTTGGAAAGAGCTTAGGGTTTGGCTTAATGCCCTCTGACAACCCACGACTAAAAACATTTTATTTTAGGAGTGTATTGACAGCTTGCTTTTTTTTTTTTTCCTAAAACAATCCCCAGAGGCAAGGAGGTATGGGCTGGGCATTCATGTACTCAATGAGACAGTGTTTATTCAACCTTGTTTTTTGGGTCACCAGTCATTGAAATAACAGTGAACTCAGTGTTTTGAAATAGAAAGAATCACTGTTTCGGTGTACGGTGATACTTAATTTGCCATTTCTAAGAGGCAAGAAATGTTCAGAGTGACAGAAACTCAAGCTCCTTAATCTCATCTTTTAAAATCACATCAAACCATTTACATACTCAGGCTTTGTTCAGTTTGCACCAACGTCATCTCTCCACATCATTTTCTATGCCCTCTGTAGATTCAAGTTTGTGATCTTTTTCATAATCAGGTGTGTGGCACTCAAGTATAGACAGAGGAGCCTGGTGGTAGGCAACCATTATCTTCTTTGTTCTTGAACTGCTCTCTTTCTGTGTCCCTGTTTGTAAATATACAGAACCAAGCAATGAACAAGTCAGATTGAAGGCCTTTAGAAAATGCCTTCTTGATTTCACCTCATTTCCTGGCAAAGCAGTTGGTGGTACCATTTTAGAAGTAAATGAGGTTTGATTGTACAGAGATTTGTCTGTGGAACAACTCTATCTAGATACTTTTTTCCTTACTAGAATCCTTAAGGCTTGACTTCCCTGGTTGTCACTGAACCCCTTCATCTAATCATAATTATTTTTTCATTCAATGTGCTGTCCCTGTGGATTTAAATTTAAGCACGGGGGACCTAAGATACGCTTTCTGAAATGTGTTACTTTCACAGAGAATGAGAATTCATCTTCTAGATGCACAGAGATTTCAAATATTTCCTTTCCATATAAAGCCCTCAAATAATATATTTATTCAGAAGAGAATTATTATATTTTTATGCTGCTACCAGTAAAGGGGATCAAGTTTACTAATTTTTAATTTGCCTAGCATTTTTCTCTCTAAATGAGGAGCAGATTGTAGAAGGGAAAATTTGATAATCATAGTTGGTTGCTAGCTGCTTTGTTAACACAATCTATTTCTGAGATTTTATGAGATCTGGCTTACAAAGCATGGGTTGATAAATGATTCCATATTTAACCATGATTTACCTGTGCCATGTGGATGAAAATTGTGCTGATGGAGCTGAAACCACAAGAACAGAGATTTTTACATCCCATAGAATATGTCAACATAGTGTTGAGTGTGAATCACTCACTTGGGACATAAAGTGTTCTTCTTTTTTAGGATCCAGGATTATATCTCAATATAAATGGCTGATGGAAGTCAAAAAACAAGCCCAGTGCACTGCCTGGAGACATGTGATAGTAAAGATCAACCATGAAAGATGGAATGGCTCCCCTGCCGTCTCTAGATGTCACAGAAGTAGTTTTTAAACTCTGTGGGTTGTATGAGCCTGGAAAGTAGAGGAACATTCAGACCATATGGAAAAAGATACAGATTCATGCAAGGAGATGAGAAGCAGCTTTTCCTCTTTAAGGGAATGACTCACCAAGGGAGCATAATACCTGGGCTCCTCCCTGATGCTTCGCTACCTATATATTTGATTGAAAATGAGCTTCATCTAAATTGATGAGATCCAGTGTTACAACCTGAGAGATTTCAGTTGGTGACTCTACTTGTATGGTCACTGGAAAAGCAATATCAACTCATGTTGACTCCAATTAGCATAGGGACTCAACAGACTAATGCAATATTTATATATTATACTGTGTATGCTAAAGAAGATACAACTTCCAGTGGTCAACATTTTCTATTCAGGCTAGGATGGCTGATAGATAACTCATCTTCTGGGGAATTGGGAAGCTTTATTTTGCTAGACTGTAAACTTTACATGTGAAGGATCACCCACGTTTTGATCACTAGTATGTCTCTTATCCTTTCTGCAATACTGCTGGCCCAAAGTAAATTTTAAATCATTTTATTTTGGTCTGGTTTCTTGGAGACCAAGAAGTTTCAGAAACAGTGTAAATTTGGGAAGAGAAATATCTTGAGGGGAGCATGGTAAAAATGGGCGGTGGTAGCTGATCTTGCTATAGGGGAAGCTTGGAAGAAGGCCCAGGGGTCCAAATTCCACCCTCATTGTATCAATCCTTAAACCCTGGAAAGTTGTCCCAGGGCGCCATTTTGACTTAAAGCTAGGCTACCATCCTGTGTCTTGTTAACCTGATGCATCTATAGCCAAAAGCACATCTGACTTTGCTTCATCCCTTTTCTATAAATTCCCATCAAGTTAACCAGATTTGCAGTCACTGCCAATAAATACACCATACCCTGGCCTTTCTCAAGGCCCCAGGCATTTTAGCTGGTGTCCAGGCCAAGAACTAAAACAAGATTTCAAGCCCCTTAAACTGATTCTGGGCTTGCATTTAGGCTGACAAATGACATTATTCTTGTAGAATCCAGTAAGTGCCAAAGCCCTTATCCTCAAAATATGATGGCTTTGGATGTGGATAAAGGGCTGATTTTCCTAAAAGTTCTGTGGCTTATACCATCCAAAATATCTGGCTACCATTGTCTCAGGCCTACTTGAGGCAATTTAAAAAAAAAAACAAAAAACAATTTGTGGTGGGTGGCAGGTAACTTGAAAATCATGGTGCTCTTTGCAGAATACTATGAAATATGAATGCGTTTAATTCTAACATTTGAACTAGGAACAATTTTACTAGCAGAAAATGACAATATTAGAGGTATGCAACATAAAACCACAGCACACACGCATGCAAACAACAAGCTCTTGAGGGAAGCACGATCTGTTTTTTCCGAGTTTGGCCATTAATATTCATTTGCTGCTTGTTCATTTGTTTTGTTGTCTGCCTCACAGACAAGCAGTAGAAACCACCAAAGGTTTAGGAAAAATTTATGTAACGAAAATTTGAAGTTGAAAACATTCTATCCATTAAGTAATTATTTCCTCTAAATTGGCAAGACTGCCATTATTCAATTTCAGCTGTGAAAAATCTTGGATCAGCATGTGGAACATTGAGGCTGTTTGAGAAAGTAGTTTGAAAATTACAGATGGAAATTGGTTTAATGCAGGTTAACAATTTGAAAGGCAGGGTCAGACACACCCAAATCTGAGTCCACACTCTGTCAGTCTTACCAGCTGTGGGATTCTGGGCATGTCCCTGAATCTTTCTGGGCCAAACTTTTCCCTACTGTGAAATGGTTATCATTATAATACCTTAGAATTGTGTGTTATGTGAGGTAGCATATTCTTAAGGACTATTTATTTTGAGCAAAAGAAATCAACTTTGGGTAAATTGAGCAAAATCTTTTTTTAGAAGGATGTTGGGGCTTGACGATATCCATGAGAACCTGAAGAATCAGGCTTGGGAATGGGGTTGAACTGACTCAGTTCTAGAGGCTCAGAAGCAGAAAAGATAGAATTAGTTTTGTAATAGCAACTCTAGTCCAGTTCAGTTCAGTTCAGTCTCTCAGTCATGTCCGACTCTTTGCGACCCCATGAATCGCAGCACGCCAGGCCTCCCTGTC
>NW_011494639.1:1253910-1282293 GCF_000754665.1 Bison bison bison | reverse complement strand
GGCCAAAGTACTGGAGATTCAGCTTTAGCATCATTCCTTCCAAAGAACACTCAGGGCTGATCTCCTTTAGAATGGACTGGTTGGATCTCCTTGCAGTCCAAGGGACTCTCAAGAGTCTTCTCCAACACCACAGTTCAAAAGCATCAATTCTTTGGCGCTCAGCTTTCTTCACAGTCCAACTCTCGCATCCATACATGACCACTGGAAAAACCATAGCTTTGACTAGACGGACCTTTGTTGGCAAAATAATGTCTCTGCTTTTCAATATGATATCCAGGTTGGTCATAACTTTTCTTCCAAGGAGTAAGCATCTTTTAATTTCTAGTCCAGTGGTGTGCAATCAAATTGAATAGAATTTTACCAGTATCCGACTCTCTGATCTTGTTTGAAATATTAGAGAAGAAACATCTAATTGGTCTATATTGGGTCACAAGGTCACTTCTTTTTCAGAAGTAGGGAGAACCTTTGATTACAGTTTCTTGTCTTCAGTGAGTTGCTCTTGTGTTTTTGCCACACCACACAGCATGTGGAGTCTCAGTCCCCTGAGGGGTTGAACTTGTGCCTCCTGCATTGGAAGTGTGGAGTCTTAACCATCGGACCACCAGGGAAATCGCCATGGTCATTTATTTGTGTGTTTAATTTTCAATCAGAAAGTTTGAAACAGTAAGCCCATAATCAACACAAGGTGAAGGCCAGTCTCTGAGTATCAGCTGATATTGACTTACACAGTTCCTTGGGATCCTTGTCAGAGCAGTGAGGGGACCTGAAAGGCAGGCCTCTGTTTCTCATGACTGCTCCACTAGATAATATGTACCTCATGCCCTCAAATTATATCACATAGGTGCTCCATGTGTGTTACAGTTCTGCTTTTGTTTTTAATTTTTATTTATATTGGAGCTTCAATGATTAAAGATGTTGTGTTAGTTTCAGTTGTATAGCAAAGAGATTCAGTTATGCACATATATGTATCTATTCTTTTCCAAATTCTTTCCCCATTTAGGTTGTTACAGAATATTGAGCAGAGTTCCCTGTGCTATACAGTAGGTCCTTGTGGGTTATCTATTTTAAATATAGCAAGATGTGCATGAGGTATTCTAATACCTCTTCAGAGGGAGTGTTGTTTTCAAGAAGGAAAATGGGATACGATTGGGAGGGGAAACGAATGCTTGTGTTCTGAAACAAAAATGTCTTTTTTTCCAGCTTTTTTGAAGTGCAATTGACAAACTGTAATGTTCAACAAGTACAATATGATGATGTGATACCTGTGTACATTGAGAAAGAATTCTCATAATTGAATTAACTAATGCATCCATCACCTTAAGTATTAGTCGCTTAGTCATGTCTGACTCTTTAGGACCCCATGGACTGTAGGCCACCAGGCTCCTCTGTCCATGGAATTCTCCAGGCAAGGATACTGGAGTGGGTTGCTATTCCCTACTCCAGGGGATCTTCCCGACCCAGGGATCAAACCTGGATCTCCCACATAGCAGGGAGATTCTTTACCATCTGAGCTACCAGGGAAGCCCATCACCTTACATATTTCTTACATATTTACTTTGAGTCCATGTCTGTGTGTGTGTGTGTGTGTGAGCACTTAAGTTCTACTCTCTTCACAAATTTGATTTGTCTAACAGCATTATCAACTCTGCTAAGTCATTTCAGTCATGTCCGACTCTGTGCAACCCCATAGACGGCAGCTCACCAGGCTCCCCCGTCCCTGGAATTCTCCAGGCAAGAACACTGGAGTGGGTTGCCATTTCCTTCTCCAATGCATGAAAGTGAAAAGTGAAAGTGAAGTCGCTCAGTCGTATCTGACTCTTAGCGACCCCATGGACTGCAGCCCACCAGGGTCCTCCATCCATGGGATTTTCCAGGCGAGAGTACTGGAGTGGGGTGCCATTGCTTTCTCTGATTATCAACTCTAGTCACCATTAAACAAAAATGTCTTCTCTAGAAGGAGTAATGCAAGGTACTCCATGTATGGCATTTATCCTCATCTTCCTACTTCACTGGCAATCGGATGATCCACAGTAGACAGAGTTGACTTAGGATGCTGCATAATACTCTAATATTTTGATACTAGCCAGTGATTTTTAAAAGTGTCAGAAGCCCAGCTATTAGTGGTTTTCCATCTCCCTAGAATGAGAACATGATTCACCCACAAAGGGAGTTTGGATGTCATTCCTTTGAGAGTAATCGAAGGACTCCTAAAGATGCGGTTTCTCAAACCCTGAGCCCATGGAGTTACCTAAGGTAGAGTAACTCTGCCTAATGAATGAATTTAGAGACCTCCAGGGACATGTGGCCACTTATATCATTGTTTCCAAGGATATCGAAGATCTTGATGATCTACATTCGGGATCACTTTTCTGTTCTCCTAAATGTGTATCTTTTGATAGCTATTTTCAAAATAACCATTGCCAACACTCACATACACACACACACACCCCAAAACAACCTGTACCCCTTTTTTAAAGTCTCTGCTGACTACAAACTAAATCTACAAATATCCCATGGAGTTTGGCAAGTCTGAGTCATCACAATATGATAATTTCACTGTTTCTCCTGGAGTAACTGGGAAAATTCACTCTGGGGCACATTTTCATTGCCAAATGAACTCTGACACCCTCCTTTTAGCCCCCTCTCACTTCTTGTTTACCCTAATCATTGTATTTGCTAAACCACAGTCCAATTTTATGCTTATACACTTTTGTACTTTAAGGAGAACTTTCTAATTATGGTCTTTTAAACTCCAACAACCTGTGTTCTGATGTCAACATTTTAAAATAAAGTAACTCTTCATTTTCCCCCATTGAAATTCAGATAACAAGTCTGGGTGGACACTCCCTATAGCGTACCATACATTTTGCCCATTTCAACTTTGTGACTAAATTCCCATATCACCTCTAGAGTTCTTCATTAAATTATCAGGACTCTACTGCACTTATGATTGATTTGATGGGGAACTCAGGGGCCATCAGAGCTACAAGGTCTGTATCTCCAGCTTTCTTTTTCCTTCTTAAATCAAAAAAAGACTGGTTTGTCACAGCCTGACCCATCTACTCAGAAGTTTGTTCCATTAACTCTTTTAATAGTCTCTTCTCCAGGGCTCTGATGAGATTAAAGTCATTTCCACCCTAGAGGCTCGAGGGCTCCTGCCTTTCACCATAACTCACTGACTCCAGCTAATGGGCAGGGGAAAGAGGGATGATGGGGGTTATTGCAAGTCCAGGCCATGCTTTTTAGACTGTGGGGTTATTGAAGAGGTGAAATAGTGAGTGCTTGTTGCTTCTTCTTAGATCTTGGTTGAATATTTACTTTTGTCTCTCCCATCCTAGAATGTAGGAAGAGAGGCCTCCATCACAGCCTATATAAGATACGCTGTGCTGTGCTTAGTCGTTCAGTTGTGTCCGACTCTTTGCAACCCCATGGACTGTAGCCCACCAGGCTTCTCTGTCCATGAGATTCTCCAGGCAAGAACACTGGAGTGGGTTGCTATGTCCTCCTCCAGGGGATCTTCCCCACCAAGGGATCGAACCCAGGTCTCCTGGATTGCAGGCAGACCCTTTACCATCTGAGCCACCAGGGAAGCCAATAAGACATGCTGGGAGAGGTTTAGTCTTCCAATACTCTTTTCTATAACTTTGACAGAGGCCCGAACTTCCACAATTAGTCATTCATTCTTTCAATTTAAAGTTTCCTAAAATTTTTAGTACAATACGTACTGAATTTTATGAGTCATTTTTGTTGTCGTTGTTCGGTTGCTAAGTCATGTCCAACATTTTGCAAACCCATGGACTATAGAGTGTCAGGCTTCACTGTCCATTGCTATTTCCCAGAGTTTGCTCAGATTCATGTCCACTGAATCAGTGATGCTGTCTAATTATCTCATCGTGGGCCACCCCCTTTTCCTTTTGTCTTCAATCTTTCCCAGCATCAGGGTCTTTTCCAGTGAGTCAGCTCTTTGCATCAGGTAGCCAAAGTATTGGAGCTTCAGCTTTAGCATCTGTCCCTCCAGTGAATATTTAGGACTGATTTTCTTTAGGGTTGACTGATTTGATTTCCTTGCAGTCCAAGGGATTCTCAAGAGTCTTCTCCAGTACCACGATTCAAAGTCATCAGTTCTTCAGTGCTCAACCTTCTTTATGATCCAGCTCTCACATCTATACATGACTACTGGTAAAACCGTAGCTTTGACTATACGGACTCTTGTTGGCAAAGTGATGTCTCTGCTTTTTAGTATGCTGTCTAGGTTTGTCATAGTGTTTCTTTCAAGGAGCAAGCATCTTTGAATTTCATGACTGCAGTCACAGTCTCCAGTGATTTTGGAGCCCCCAAAAATAAAATCAGTCACTGCTTCCACTTTCTCCCCATCTATTCACCATGAAATAATGGGACCAGATGCTATGATCTTAGGTTTTTGAGTGCCAAGTTTTAAACCAGCTTTTTCACTCTCCTCTTTCACCTTCATCTGGAGGCTCTTTAGTTCCTCTTCACTTTCTGTCATTCGAGTATTGTCATCTGCATATCTGAGGTTGTTGATATTTCTCCAAGAAATCTTGATTCCAGCTTGTGACTCATCCAGCCTGGCATTTCACATTATATACTCTGCATGTAAGTTACATAAATAGGATGACAATATACAGCCTTGTCATAATCCTTTCCCATTTTTGAACCAGTCAGTTGTTCCATGTATGAGTCATTAGAATTTAATTAAAAATTTTATTTTACATTTACTGGATAGCAGACCTTGAGCCAGAAAGATGAGAAGAGTCAAAGAATACTAGGTTTCTGAGTTAGTGTAGAGGTAAAGATGTGTTGGAAAAGCCAAGGAGTTGACTATGGTAGTTTTCACCAAACTTTATTGTATATAACTCCCAGGTCAGGAAGATCCCCTGGAGAAGGGAATGGCAACCTGCTCTAGTATTCTTGCCTGAAGAAGTCCATAGACAGAGAAGCCTGGTGAGCTACAGTCCATGGGGTAACAAAGAATCAGACATGAAATACACTAACACACACACACCTATGGTATTTAATACAGAGCTGGTCACTCTATTCCCTATATTCAAATATTGCTCTGGATTCCTAAAACTATATTTTCTAGTTCTTGGAATTAAAGTTTATCAATCACTGTAGTCAAAATGTGTCCTATTCTTTTTTTTGGCATAATTGTATACCCTATTTAATCTTTTTTTTCTGGCACAACTGGTAAGGAAATTTCAGAAAAGATTTCCAGAGGAGAAATGTGCTCCCAATCCACAAATAACATCAGAAATGCCAAGGAATTACAATCCAAATGAAGTAAACTTTGTTTCTATCCACAAGATAGTCACTAGTTGAGGACTCGCCCTTCTGGCATAAGAAACTGGAAATCTCAAAAAATATAAGAAACAACTGTAGAAAGCAGTAAAGGACTATGCAGAAAGGAAAACAAACTAGGCGAGCCCTAAAACAGTTTTTGGAACACAATGCAGAGGTGGGGAAACATTCAGAGTACAATTGTCTTGCTAGGTTTCCAACAATCAGAATTTGGTGAGAATAAGGAGGTTTAATTTGTTGGACAGAGCACCTGAGAGGAGAGATTACATGGATTAAGGACTTTAGAAACCAGCATGGAAGTTCCTTTGAACAGGTTGCTGAATTTTAAGTTTTACACTTGTTGGGTAAGATAAGGCTGAGCAATGCACAAATGTCATTTAAAAAAAAAAGAAAAAACAACCAAGAGCTACATGCTGAATAATTCTCAGAGAGAATTGGATATGCTCAAGTTCCAATCAGTCAGATTAGACAGAACTCAGAAAGTTCACAGTTTAATAGTAGGGATAAAATAGATACAGACTTGAAGGTATTCTAGGCATACCTTAACAACATTTATAGTTTTAAGGGGACTCTGTATAATTTAACTGCCTGCCCAAACCAAACTCAACATTCTTTAAAAGAAAATAATCAAATTCAGTGTTCAAAAATGTAACATTTACAATGTCAATCATCAAATTGAAAAATAAATAAACAAACACACCAGGGAATTATATGTGACCCATAATTAAGAGAAAAATCAAATAATAGATGTAGATCTGGAAATAAACGAAAGGATAGATCTAAATGCTGCTGTGTTGCTGCTAAGTCGCTTCAGTCGTGTCCGACTCTGTGTGACCCCATAGATGGCAACCCACCAGGCTCCCCGTCCCTGGGATTCTCCAGGCAAGAGTACTGGAGTGGGTTGCCCTTTCCTTCTCCAATGCATGAAAGTGAAAAGTGAAAGTGAAGTCGCTCAGTGGTGTCCGACTCTTAGCGACCCCATGGACTGCAGGCTACCAGGCCGCCCATGGGATTTTCCAGGCAAGAGTACTGGAGTGGGTTGCCATTGTAGATCTAAATATAAATACTAAAACTATAAAACCTATAGGAAAAGTGCATAGAAAATGTTTGTCTTTAGGGTAGGCAAATATTTTTTAGACAAGGTACAAAAATACTGGAAACATAAAAATAGCAATTTGGATTTCATAAACATTTTAAATTCCTGCTCTTTGATCTCTTTGATAGACACCACTCATAAAATTCAGACAAGCCTTACAATGGAAAAACAGGTTTATAGCACACTGGGCAAGGGACTTATCTCCAGGATAAAAAAAAATAAAACTCTCACAACTCAATAATAATTTTAAAAGCACAAATTTTTAAAATAGGCAAAATGCTTGAACAAACATTTCACAAAGGAAGATATAGTAATGGTCAACAAACACACAAAGAGATGCTCAACATTATTTGACTTCAGGCAAATACAAGTTTAAACTACAAGGTTACCACTATATACCTACTAAAGTTGGAAAAAACTGACAAGTTTTGATGAGAATTTAGAACAACTGAACTCCTACATATTAGTTTAGGAGTATAAAATTGTTGAACCACTTTGAAAAATACTTAACAATCTCTTATAAAACTAAACATATACTCACTATATAACTCATCAGTTGTACAAGAGGCATTTATTCAAGAGAAATGGAAACATTTGTTCACACAAGATCATATAAAAGAATATTCATAGAATCTTTACTTATAATAGCCAAATACTGAAAATTAACAAGTGAATAGATAAACAGATTATAGTAGGCTTATTCAGTGGCGTATGGATCAGTAATAAAACTGAATGAGCTATTGACCATGGAACAACATGGACAAATTTTAAAAGCATTATACTGAAAGAGACAGGTTATATACAAAAGAATGAATACCATGTGATTCAATTTAGATGAAATTCTTGAACAGGCAAAATGCATCTATAGTGACAGCAAATCAGTGGTTTTCTGCATCATGAGCGAGGGGGCATTGACAACAAAAGGGAACAAGTGAAATTTTGGAAGCTCTGGAAATCTGATGTATCTTGATTGGCATGGTGATTACACTGGTCTATATATTTGTCAAAACTCATTGAATTGTACGCTTTAAATTGATACTTTTCATTGTTGCTAAATTATATAGCACTAATGTTGATTTTTAAATTAACAAGAAAAAAGCAAGGAGTGGGATTGCCTAAAAAAAAATAGTTTATTCTCAAGTTTAGCTTGTCCTTAATTTGTGGGACTTGTGAATACAATAGAAACAGAAGTTCCTATATGCTTAAAGACTTACGAAGCATCATATCTAGATACTAAAGCTTACATAAGATATGTTCTTAACTTGCTAGCTTTACTCTAATACATTTATTGCAACCTGGAAGCCAAATCTAAATTCAACGTTCTTGGAGCCCTCAGACTCTGGAACATTGTTATATGGACTTTTAGCCAGTTGTCTTTCTACCTACCTGTGTTTCACGTAATCATAAGGGTATCTCAGCATTTATGTCCAGGTTCCGTCCACATAGCTCATAAACACCTTTGGGGCATTCTTCTGGAGGCGCACACTGAGAATGGAAGGATAAACCCGAGGCCAAGGCACACACAGGCTCTGCGTGTCGGCCTGGGGCCACTTGGTAACAAATCAGGTCTTCAGAGCCTGTTGATCTGGAGGGGCCCCCGGGATCGAGTTGAGCACACATCCTGATACCAGGGATGCTTGTGCGGAGGCGGTGGGTAGATGACAGATAGGACCTTGAATGCAGGGTTCCAGCCTGATCTGAGAACAGCATTGTTCAAAGGGCAGGCATCTCAAGTAGTTTTGCTAGGAAACTATCACCAGACTTCCCCTTCCTTGTTCTCAAAATAAGGGAGAGGAGAAGCAGAGGTAGAGGAAATGAGCCTCATTTAGGCCCTGTATAACTAACTGATGCTTAAAATATCAAACCAGAGGAGGCCGCAAGTTCAGCCTAGGAAAGAATAGGTACATTTATTTAGAGCAAGAGAGTGTTCTGGATATTTGTGAGGGACAGCATGTAGCTATTTCTGATTTTTAGTTCCGCATCTAAAACCGTGTGAATGCTAAACCAACTATATCAAGCTTTACGAATTTAGGAAACTTAGTACATGAACAAGAATTCTTTCCAACCCTCCTTTTGTCTCCCATCAACGCTTCCTCCCTCCCTCCTTCCTTCTTTAACATGATTTGAACCTATAATTGGCACAGGTCTTTATAGTAATTGGTGAGGAAAACAATGTAACCCCTGGTGGTATCTGTTCTTCAAGGAATTTACAAAACCATGGAATGAAGTGTTAACATATGAAAAATAAGATGAGGCATATTATGATGGAATATGTTATCGGCTACAAGGTCCTGGGAGAGAGAGATTAGTGTGAGTCAGCATAGTTAGAAAATACTCTGATATGTAAGTTGATCAGTAAATGGAGTAGCCAAAGTTGATAAGGACTAGGGAGTTGGAGGCAAGAGATACTTCCAGGAGGAAATGACATCAGCAAAGATATGATTATGGAAGCAAACATGGTGGGTTTTAGGGAAGTAGATGAATCAGGCAGCTCAGCAATCGTTGAATACACAAGTCAAAGAAAGGCTTAGGTTATAAAGCTAGAGACTTGAATATGAACTTTGAAAGTCAAGTTGGGGAAAGATTATAGAAAATATGTCCCTATATTAAGTATACAATCACTAACAATTAAAACATCTGGTAGCACCTGAAAGTTTATAAAATCTTCTTCCCATGCATTATTTCAGCTGATCTTTATGAACTTTGGAGAAAAATCTGTAAATGAGAGGGAAAAAAAAGTTTTAAAGAAGAAGATAGCTTGTACAGAGACTTACAGAGTTCTGTGTGGTGGAGTTAGGACTCAAGCCAGAGTCTCTTAGCTTTATGACTTAGATTCTTATGTTAAATTAAACACTACCTCCTAAATTAAGCATCCTCTGATTCCCCTCACTAATATCAGGTTTATCTTTAATAGGGCACTTCATCTGCGTATTCATTCTATTTCCTCCACTGGTTTGTAACTCTCCTGACATTTGGAATTGTATCTTCCACTTCTTTTCTGTCTTACATAGGGCTGGACTCCTAGAGGATATTCACACATTAATTATTAATGAATGAAATAAATAACAAGTACATGAAGTAATGAGCAGATATATGAGAAGGAACTGGAACAAACTGCACATTACTCTCTGGTAAAATATTTAGACATGCCAGTGCCTATAATCCAGAGATGTTTATTTTATTTTTCTAGGGTAGGACTAAGACACTGCTATTTCTTACTTGCTATTGTGTTTCTCTACACATGGCAGAGGTTAGCATCTAGGCTTCCTATTACCTGTGTTTGAGAGGAGCTGGGAACCTTCCTCAGATGGAAATACGGACAATTCAGTTCTTTCAGGGCAGAAGTAGAGTGTATATAATTTCAGTAAAAGAAACAAAAGTAACCAAGGCTTCTGTAGTTACAGGTCTCAGATCTTTGGATGAGTGTGCTTATGACAGGTCTGAAAATATAAGAGGGGTGATCCTTTCTCCCCTCTTGTCTTTGTAGTATCTCCAGGAATGTGCCATTAGGTAACAACATATGTGATTTAACAGAGAGCGCTAATGAGTGTGATTTAACAGAGAGCGCTAGTGGAGTGAGGGGCCGCTCTCTGGCCTCCTGTGTGCTGTGTAGACCAAGCAGGCTCACTGATGTCCATCCCATTCTGTGCCTGGTACGCACAGGATAGCACCCAGGAGAGCCAGCGACTGAGGCAGAAGGAAAGGGAGGTGCTGGTTTCCAGATAGCAATGCGGGTGAGCGATTTATCCTTAAGCTCATCCAACACCATCCCCAGAATATTTCTGTCCTTGTATGGCTCCGAAAGCTTTGGAAGCATAGTGCAAAGGCCTGATGGTAACAGCTGTTAAAGGCTCCCTGCAGATGGAAATGAAAGCCAAACTTGCATGCACGTGGGAAGGAGATTATCAACCAACTATTCTGATTTCTCCCTGGATCTTTGTATCAAAGAATGTGTGTTTCCTGAATAATAATGTCATGTCTTTCTGTCCAAGACTCCAAGACCGTCTGTCGTTTTTCCACTTATTGGGAAGGAGGGAAGACAGAGCATAAATATTTTGTACTGTGACCAGCCATTTCAGTTTGATTGCAATTATTGGTCACCATAGCTTCTCCCAGTGCTGTTGTTTATAAATTTATATGGCACAAATTATTCATATTTGCTAAAAAACTAGAAAGTACACATACTCACACACATACATCAAAAAGGCTTAATGGGTTATCAAGTCTTACTTAGTTCTATAAGAGGAAAAATTCTGTAAATGTAAATATACTTAAAATTCTTGAACTGTACACTTTAGGTTGCTTAACATGTTAAGGTTTTGGTTAGTGATTTTAATCCCAATTAAAAATAAAACCTAAAGAATTCAGAGCCAGGGCTTACCCGATGGCTCAGTGGTGAAGAATTCGTCTGCCGATGCAGGAAACAAAGGTTTGATCCCAGATCCGGGAAAATCCCACATGCCATGAAGCCCGTGTGCACCACAACTGTTGAACCTGTGCCTCAGAGCCCAGGAGCCACAGCTACGGAGCCCACGGGCCACAGCTACTGACATCTTCATCCTCGAGGGCCCGTGCTCTGTAACAAGAGCAGCCACCACAGTGAGAAGCCGGTGCATCACAACTGAAGGGCAGCCTCCGCTTTTGGTAACTATAGAGAAAATCCCGCACGGCAATGAAGACCCAGCACAGCCAGAAATAAATAAGTAAACAGTTTTTTTAAAATTTAGCAACAAAGTTTAAAACTCAAGAAAATGAAAAGCAACACTCTATTATCCAGATACAAATAATTTATATTGTCTAGCAATAAATATATATATCATATTTATAGAATGTATATTATATAATTATATTTAATAAGTATTTTATATGAAATATATGTTAATATATTTGAATTTATGGAATTTTGTGTTTATATATACACACATGTAGATATGTTTGTAGGCATACACACATGCCCCCCCCACCACACACACACACACCACTTTGTTATCTGATTTTCAGTCTTCATGCAATTTAGCATAGGTGTTTTTCAGGACTATTCTGTATCTATACTTATGCCCTGGGCTGTGTTTAGTCGCTCAGTCACGTTCAACTCTTTGCAACCCAATGGACTGTAACTCACCAGGTTCCTCTGTCCATGGGATTCTCCAACAACAATACTTGAGTGGGTTGCCATGCCCTCCTCCAGGGGATCTTCCCATCCCAGGGATCAGACTGGAATCTCCTGCATTGCAGGTGGATTCTTTACCAGCTGAGCTACCAGGGAAGCCCATCTATTGCTATAATCAGTCTTAAAAGCCCATTGTAAAATGGTTCTCTGCTCTATTCAACCAATCTCCATTGGTTGTCTTCAGGTCCACACATACAAATCAGATTTTTGCTCTTAAAAATAGAGCTTCAAATATTAGCATCATCACATATCACTGAGGATTATCTAATTATTCATTGATGACTTTAATGTCCACATAGCTTATCCTTCCCAAATCCAACTATCTTAAGTTGAAAAGTGAAAGTTGCTCAGTTGTGTCCAACTCTTTGTGACCCCATGAACTATACAGTCCATGGAATTATCCAGGCCAGAACACTGGAGTGGGTAGCCTTTCCCTTCTCTAGGGGAATCTTCCCAACCCAGGGATCAAACCCAGTCTCCCACATTGCAGGCAGATTCTTTACCAGTTGACCCATGAGGGAAGCCCAAGAATACTGGAGTGAGTAGCCTGTCCCTCCTCCAGTGGCTCTTCCTGACCGAAGAATTGAATCAGGGTCTCCTGCATTGTGGGCAGATTCCTTACTAGCTGAGCTATCAGGGAAACCATTATCTTAAACTGGATTTCCCCAAAACAGATTCTGAGATGAGGCTTTGGGTATAAGTGATTTATCTGAGATATGATCCCAGGAACACTAGTAGGGAAGCAAGACAAAGGAGGAAAAGTCAATAGCAGGTGGATTACTGAGTGGGTTTCATGTTTGGGGCCTGGGGTCCAATACAACTAAAGACCTTCAGAGAGACTATAGAACTGACTTTAGAAGCGTGTGTCAAAGAGCCAGTCAACTCGGGAATTTAGCCACTGATTCTCTTCCCCTATCGATTAAGAGTCAATTGATTCTCCACCCCAAGAAGGCCAAGGAAATGCTTGTATCCAGAGAACACCCAGGCAGGGAGATGCAGGAAAGCATCACATTCCGAGAGCTTCCTAGGGTAGCCCCCAGGATGGACCAAAGAGACACAGAAGAGTGTCCACATCTTCTGCTCCCCTGCATTCTCAGAACTTGACTCCCTCTTCTCTGACGACGTGGTCTCCCCACGCCCGGACACCTGTTGCCGGTAATATCAACCCCACTTCCACAGTATCATACCCTCCAGCTCCCTCCTGTCTTTCTCGTTCTGTTTGGTACCTGCCAGCATGACAACTCTTCTGCCACATTGGAACCTGTAATACATTGATTCATCAACCCTTCCTCTGTCACTTATCCCCTGCAAGTCATCATGTCTATTCTTTACCATCATTATAATCACTCTCTTTGCATGTTGCTTCAAATCCTTTACCTGCCTCTTTAAGAACTGAACTAGCCTGGCAAAACTCGTTTCCTTAGTTAAATCCAAATTTCTGTCATCTCTGTGCATGGGCTCATATTGTCTTCTATCTTCTCTTCTTCTGAAACCCCTCATATCTATTCCATGCTCACATTCCAGCTGATTATCATGTTCTATTTCTTCAAGAAAATGAATCATTCAGAAGAGAACTTTCTAAGCTCTCACCATGAGCATCTCCCCGCTGCACTGGCGTCCCTCTGTTACTGTTAGTCTGGATGAGCAGCTTAATGTCTCAAGGACTGAGTTGTGTCCTAGATCTTGCTTCTTGAGAACGTAATCAATTCCTTGTTCATTTTCCTGCATCACCAACTTTTACCTTTATCTTTTACATCACTTTTATCAGGACATAAACATGGTAAGTATTTCTGCCATCTTAAAATTACCATCTTGGGACCAGATGCCTGTCTAACCTAGGCCTGTTTTCTCTGTTCTGTTATAGTAACCACCCCGCCCAAATAGCCACACTTAATACCTGCAGTTTTTCTCCTTATCTCGAATCAGTGTCTGTAACAGTTTCCATTGCCACCACTCCATCAACACTTCTCTTGTAAATGGCACCAGTGGAATGCATCTTACTAAATACAATGGCTAATTCTCCTCCTCACCTTATTTTACTCTTAGGTGTATTTGAGTCACTTGATTGCTTTATTTTCCTTGAGATATATTCCTCACTTGCCTTCAGGAACAGTTTGATTTTCTGGCTATCATCTTTTCACATTGATCTTTCCTTCTTACTCTCCCACCTTATATCCACAAATTCTCAGATTGGAAATGCTGGGATTTAATTCATCTTCATCATTATTTTCTATTTACACTTAATTCCAAAATCTACTCCTCTTTATCTATAGTCATGTCATTAATCAAGCTCTTGGATTTAAGCACCATATGTTTCCTAGCAAGCCCAGATGTATATCTTTAATCTAACCCTGGGAATTCCAGAAAAACATCTACTTTTGCTTCACTGACTGTGCTAAAGCTTTTGGCTGTGTGGATCACAACAAACTGTGGAAAATTCATAAAAAGAAGAGACTACCAGACTATCTTACCTGTCTCCTGAGAAACCTGTATGCAGGTCAAGAAGCAACAGTTAGAATGGTACATGGAACAGACTGGTTCAAAATTGGGAAAGGAATATTTCAAGGCTGTATATCATCACACTACTTATTTAACTTCTATGCAGAGTTCATCATGAGAAATGCTGGGCTGGATGAAGCACAAGCTAGAATCAAGATTGCTGGGAGAAATATCAACAACCTCAGATACGCAGATGATAGCACTCTAATGGTAGAAAGCAAAGAGAAACTAAAAAGCCTCTTGATGAGGGTGAAAGGGGAGAATGAAAAAGCTGCCTTGAAACTCAACATTCAAAAAACTAAGATCACGGCAGTTCCATCAGATCCAGTCTCATTGCTTCGTGGCAAACAGAAGTGGAAAAAGGAAAACAATGACAGATTTTCTCTTCTTGGGCTCCAAATCACTAAGGATGGTGACTGCAGCCATGAAATCCCAAGGCGCTTGCTCCTTGGAAGGAAAGCTATGACAAATGTAGACAGCATATTAAAATGCAGAGACCACTTTGTCAGCAAAGATCTGTATAGACAAAGCTATTGTTTTTCCAGTAGTCATGTATGGATGTGAGAGTAGGACCATAAAGAAGGCTGAGCATCGGAGAATTGATGATTTCAAATTGTGGTGCTAGAGAAGACTCTTGAGAGTCCCTTGGCCTGCAAGGAGATGAAAGGAGTCAATCCTAAAGGAAATCAACCCTGAATATTCATTGGAAGGACTGCTGAAGCTCCAATACTTTGGCCACCTGATATGAAGTATCAACTCATTGGAAAAGACCCTGATGCTGGGAAAGACTGAGGGCAGGAGAAGGCAGAGACAGAGGATGAGATGGTTGGATAGCATCACCGACTCAGTGGATATAAGTTTGAGGAGACTCCAGGAGATAGTGAAGGCTGGCATGCTGCAGTCCATGGGGGTCCCAAAGAGTCAGACATGACTTAGCCACTGAATGACAATAACCCTCTCCCAGATCTCTAAAATCATATATACAACCCCTTTGTTGCATATATGATTAATACAGCTTTAATGGCTCGGTTTTAATATCCAAAAGGCATAGCAAATCTCTGTAACCAAACCCAAATACCTGATCTTGTCTAAATCTGCTGTTTCCTCAGTCTTTCCATCTCAGTAAGCAGCAACACCAGTCTTCTAGCTGTTCAGTCCAAAAACCATAGAGCCCTTCTATGCCCTATCTTTTTCTCACATTTTATAACACCCGTCAGCAAATCTTATAAGCTCCAACACTCAAACTATATACACATGTCAATAATCCGGCTGGTCCAATCTACTATTATGTCTTGCTTGGATTATTATCTTAGCCTCTTAACTGGTCTTCAGCTTCTGGTTTTTCTTCTGTGATGTTTAATTTTGACACCAGAGCTAAAAGCGATTCTTTCAAGGTTTGAGTCAGATCAGTTATTCTTTGTTTGAAACCCAATGACAATTTTGGAACTCATTCAGTAAAAGCCTACAGGGTTTGGCATGGTCAAGCCTTATGTTATCTCCATGAGCTCATCATCTCCCCCTCCTCACCCCTTTCTCATTCCATTCCAACCTCACCAATCTCATCATACTTCGGTTGGGTCAGACAGATGCCCCCCTCAGCATTTTTGCCCATGCTGATCGCTACATAGCTCAGTCCTTCCTACATGAATGAGTCACTCCAATGTCATGTTCAGATTTTCCCTGATGAACTTATTTAAACTGTAGCCCGTGTCCCCACACCCTCCTATTCCTTATGCCCTTCCAAACTTTATTTTTTCCATAGCACTTACCAACACACGGCATGCTATTTTTAAAAATGGATGCATTTATTTTATGACTCTTTTTCCTAGAATGCAAGCTTCATAGGGCCAAGGATTTTGTCTACTGGGTTCTCTATGCTTAGAAAATCACCTGACATACAGGAGGTGTTCAATAAACATTTATTGAATAAATCATTGAGTAAGAACCTGGTTTGGTTTTGCAAACAGGTTATTGCTGTGTGATCTTGGGCAAGTCTCTGGAATATTCCAACTGGGTTTCCTCATCCATACAATCATATAGTAGACATAATTTAAAGTATGGTCATGAAGATTAATGTATGCAAAAGATCCTATTGCAACACTTGGAATGAACTGTATCATCAATAAATCCATTGAATCTATTTTCCCAAAACAGAGATTTCCTGAAATGAAAGTGAAAGTGAAAGTAAAGTCACTCAATCCTGTCTGACTCTCTGTGACCCCATGGACTGTAGCCTACTAGGATCCTGTCCATGGAATTTTTCAGGCAAGAGTACTGGAGTGGGTTGCCATTTCTGTCTCCAGGGGATCTTCCCTACCCAAGGATCGAACCCAGGTCTCCCGCATTGCAGGCACTTTACCATCTGAGCCACGTGGGAAGCCCTTTCCTGAAATGGAAATTACCAAAATTTCTTGAAAACTGCAAAATTTATGTCTTCCATATTTTCCTTTCTTCTGCCTGCCCTCAGGTACTTTTTACCTCTGCTTTCTATTTTCCACATATTTTGTGAAGCCAACAGTAACCATTTATCTTCAGCTGCTCAGTTGATCAGAGTGAATGGATTAGTGGTCTTGGTAATCAGTCACTTCAGTCGTGTCTGACTCTTTGCAACCCCATGGATTGTAACCTGCCAGGCTCCTCTGTCCATGGGATTTTCCCAGCAAGATTACTGGAGTGGGTTGCCATGCCCTCCTCCTGAGGATCTTCCTGATCCAGGGATAGAACCCTCCTCTCCTGCATTGCAGAAAGATTCTTTATCACTGAGCCACCAGGTGATCCTGAATGGATTAGCTCAATTCAGTCCAGTTCAGTTCAGTCACTCAGTCATGTCTGATTCCTTGTGACTCCACGGACTGCAGCACACCAGCCTTTCCTGTCTATCACCAACTCCTAGAACTTGCTTAAACTCATGTCTATCAAGTTGGTGATGCCATCCAACCATCTCATCCTCTGACATCCCCTTCTCCTCCGACCTTCAGTCTTTCCCAGCATCAGGGTATTTTCCAATGAGTCAGTTCTTCGTATCAAATGGCCAAAGTAATGGAGCTTCAGCCTCAGCATCAGTCCTTCCAATGAATATTCAGGACTAATTTCCTTTAGGATTAACTTGTTTGATCTCCTTGCAGTCCAAGGGACTCTTCATATCAAATAATCAGCTCCTTTCTTCCTTCTTTCCTTCCTTCCTTCTGTTCTTCCATGTCCCTAAAGACCACTTGTAGGTAATAGAAAAGACCTAACAGACTTTAAAGAAACTTTCCCAGGGACTAAAAACTTCATTTTAAAGCTAAAATGTACATTACTGAAACAGATTTGAAAGAAAATGACTGAGATGGTGTTGTTGCTGCTGCTGCTAAGTCGCTTCAGTCGAGTCCGACTCTGTGCAACCGCGTAGTCGGCAGCCCACCAGGCTCCTCCGTCCCTGGAATTCTCCAGGCAAGAACACTGGAGTGGGTTGCCATTTCCTTCTCCAATGCAGGAAAGTGAAAAGTGAAAGTGAAGTCGCTCAGTTGTGTCTGACTCTTAGTGACCCCATGAACGGCAGCCTACCAGGTTCCTCTGTCCATGGGATTTTCCAGGCAAGAGTACTGGAGTGGGGTGCCATTGCCTTGTTAGATGAATGCAAAAATGTGTTAAATTGTTATACATTTAAATAAAGGTGTCTTGATAGAGGTAATACTTGATTTTAACCCAAAGGATGGATTGGTACATTGATAAAGTAATTAATGATAACTGCTGCAACAAATAAACCCCCAAATAATATGGGCTTAACACAACAAATATTTATTTATTGCTTATGTGAATTGAGCTTGATGTGAATTGAGGGGCTCTTCTCGGTCACTCCTCCCCTAGGTGATGATGCCCATCACCTTCTCAATATGCCACCTGCAGTATCTGGCCTCCAAGGTCACCAAGCACATCCTTTCTTTCTGCTGGTTCCAGAATAAAGCAGCTTATAGGCTTAATGCAGAGTCTTGATTCAGTGTGACTTTACTCAGGGAGCACTGCTCTGATTCTCAGGGTGGTTGGAACTGCCAGAAATGGTTGTAGGGTTCAGAAACATGCCAATACATGGCCAAAACCACCACAATATTATAAAGTAATTAGCCTCCAATTAAGATAAATAGATTAAAAGTTTTTTTAAAAGAAACATTTGAAAACAACAGAGCATTATAGCCAGTGCCCCGGAAAGGGTGTTGTGAGTTTCACAGTGTGGAGTTGGAGAACAATGGTGAGCCATTCTCAACCTTATTACCATAAGGCAAGTAAGATATTCCTGAGACTGACATGGAAATGTATGAGTCTGTTGAAAAGACAGAAACATCTATAAATCAGGTAAACAGGTGCGCATGGGATTACAGGTTCATTAATGAAGTGATGGGCCTTTGAGAGAGAGAGATTGCATTTCAGCAATTGTCATAACACGTTTGTTTATGGACTGTGACCTTGGAGGCCAGTACAATGGCACTCTGCATCTTTTGAGAAGATTATAGTGTAATTATAACTTTAATGGGCTTCAGGCAAAGACTCTTAAGTAACCAGAAAGTTCCTATTTTCTCTCTCAGGAGAGCATGTGCTGGTGATATATTGGAACTAGCTCACAGGTATGGCACTACTTAAAAATATCTCAGCAATTAAGAAAGAAGACAAATGAATTTCCAGAAATAAATCCCTTACATTTAGAAGGGGACCTTCAAACATAAGCAGTAGCTACTTACCTTCTGTGTTTCTCTTTATTTCTCCCCCTATCTTTACCTCTGATTTCAGTCCTCTGTCTCTCTTACTTCTGGTCTTTCTATCTGTGTTGTTTCTCTGTGGACCTGCCTTATCTCTATGATCTGGCCTGAGCATCTGTTTGAAAGGAAGATCAACTCTGCCCCACAGACTATATAATCCTTCACACTCTAATGAAATCATAATTTAGTGTCTATTTTTCAAGACACTGTGCCAGGTCAAAGGAGAAACCCAAGCCAAAGCTCGTAGTTCCATTGTCTTGATGAATGTAACAGGAAGCATCATATAAAGCTAATGATCCAAAATGGAGACTATTCTAGTGGATAGAGCAGATGCTCTGTAATCAGCTTGTAATTTCTGTTACAGAAAATTTACTGGATTTTCTAGTAAAATCCAGTAAATTTTACCAGACCAGCCAGACCTAGATTTCGTTACTTCTGGCTATGCAACAGAATTCTCTGATGTCTCTTTGATGATCTACTTGAAGGCACCTTTATAACAGCTGAGAATTTACATTTTACCTCAATTTGGAAAGGACTCTGAGAGGCAGGATCATCCATCCTCTTGTTCTTCAAAATAAAGACAGAGATGAAAAGAGAGATGGGATTCCCTTCTTCTTTTTAAGGCTTTGTCCTGGAGCAAAAGAGAAATTTCTATTAAAAGAACCTAATATTTATTAAACATCTAAGTTGTGCCAAAGACCGTGCTAAGCATTTTACATGAATCAACTCATTCAGCATGGACCACAATCCTGCAAAGTAGGTGTTAGTATCAGGAAACTGAGTATGGGATTGCGTGGCTACTGTGGGCTGGTTCTTTGCACCCACTAACCTCATTCAACTGCTGAGTCATTCTTCATAGTGGGCATTATTATCTGTAAGTTATAGGTCAGAAAACTAAGGTTTAAGAAGTTTAATGTTTGACTAAGGCAACACAGCTGGTGAATGGTAATTTTGAATCTATGTTCAGACTGTAGAGTACCGAAGTACTCTACTCTTTAAAGTGCTTCCTTTCTCGCCCATCATGCTCCTCCTGAGCTCATTCCAGTCAAGATATTATGTCCTTATGTCTAACCTAGATTCCAGATAGGAATTTGTCTTTTTTCCCCACAGTATCAATCACCAAATCAAAAACATTTATTATGATTTTTCAGGATTTACTCTGTGAAGTCTAGTGCTCAGAAGGGAAAGAGATAGAAAAAGTGAGTAGGAACTGGTCCCTGCCCTCAAGGAGTGATGGTCCTAATTGGGAAGAAGAAAGAAAAGCTTGTGATTAAGTTGCATGGCTTTTCTGGACAACAATGGAAAACATGTCGTGAAGCAGGATGTGACAAATGACCGGAAGAATGTTATGGACAACATGTGCTGGAGAATTTCAGATGAGGGGGAAATGGGGAGCAGATGGTCACATAGTACACTTTCGTATATTGATGTTTAAAGCTCATCATTAAGCCCTTCAGTAATCTTTTGTTTAGGATAAATCTCAGCTTTCCTTAAGAATATTATTCCCTACTCCTCTCAGCCTTTCCCTGCTTCTTAGAAAAGCACTGAACAGCATGACGAATGAGTTAATGTTTCTTAGAGAAGGTTGGCGTCTAAAAAACAGTTGTTGAATTGGATGAATAGAGAGACTCTTTTCTGTGAGTTCCTATGTGAGCAGAGCCTGGATGACTTGCAGGCAGTTATGAAACCAGGGCTGTCCCAACACAGTCTCCATTCTGATACCCTTGAGTAGATAAAAACATACCCTTGGGTATTTTCACATAGTTCTTGGGATTGGAGAGCATGACCATCCACACACCCAAACCTGATTGGTCAACTTAAGGATGAGTGGGAGGTGGAGAAGGAAATGGGGGAGATTTTCCCAGCACTCTCTTAGCAACAAGACATATCCTTCCCAACTAAGTGGTAAGTATCTTTATTTATACACTCCTAGGTAACCTCTTTAAAATGTCAATACTCTTGACTCCGGTGTTACATAATCTCCTGCTTTAAAAGGCCCGGGAACCTGTTGACAGGGCTGTATGAGGGGTGATCTGATGTAAGATCACTGCTGTCGGGCTGGAAAAAAAAAAAAAGACCAGTTGGGAAAGAAATGTAAAAAACTTGGAGGGCCAAATCAGCAAAACACAGGAGAGCCTGGAAGTAAATCATACGTACTTCACCATCCTGCCAGGGACTAAACCCTGGTGAAAAGTTCATGGCTGTGGAAATATATGAACCCATTTTTTTTTTTTCTTTTTTCCCCTTAAATGAAATGTCAAACACAAATCCCAGGAGACCAAAAGGTTAGGCCATCATAAATGCCCTCTATCTTGAATCAAAGGTGACAGAGAGAAGAAAAACAGACTCGATGACCTTGAGAGATTGTATCTCCTAGACAGTTTTCAGGATACACATTTCACAAAGAGTGGTTCAAAGTCACTTTTGGGTCCCTTCCTGTTGTCACCTGATAAGTTCAAGACATCCAGTTTGCAAGCAGACAATTTCCTGTGAAGAAACTGCCAACAAACTTTGATTCATGTTCTCTGTTTGAGGATGTTAGAAATTTTATCAAGAGCCTTTAATTCCCTTCTTCGTGTGAACTGAGTTCTGTGACAGGGAACACAATCACCAAGCCAGGCTACTCCTGGGGGCTCTTGAGCAGCTGAGCCCATGACTCACTCATCCACCTGGAGACCACAGACCTCAGAGAGCCCTGCAGGCACAGAGTTGTGGGAAGCAGACTCCAGTGCTGGAGTCTGAGGCAGAAGGTGCAGAGCTTTACTTGGAGATGTGCCATTGTAATTTAAAGTCACTCACTTGCAGATTCATTATCTTTCAGTTCAGTTCAGGCGCTCAGTTCTGTCCACCTCTTGTGCCCCACAGACGGCAGCGCACCAGGCTTCCCTGTGCATCACCAACTCCCGGAGTTTACTCAAACTCATGTCCATTGAGTCGGTGATGCCATCCAGCCATCTCATCCTCTGTCATCCCCTTCTCCTCCTGCCCTCAATCTTTCCCAGCATCAGGGTCTTCTCAAATGAGTCAGTTCTTTGCATCAGGTGACCAAAGTATTGGAGTTTCAGCTTCAGCATCAGTCCTCCCAATGAATGTTCAGGTCTGATTTCCTTTAGGATGGACTGGTTGGACCTCCTTGTGGTCCAAGGGACTTTCCAGAGTCTTCTCCAACACCACAGTTCAAAGCATCAGTTATTCAGTGCTCAGCTTTCTTTGTGGTCCAACTCTTACATTCCTACATGACCACTGGGAAAATCATAGCTTTGACTATCTGGACCTTTGTTGGCAAAGTAATGTCTCTGCTTTTTAATATGCTGTCTAGGTTGCTCGTAGCTTTTTTTCCAAGGAGCAAGTGCCTTTCAATTTCATGGCTGCAGTCACCATCTGCAGTGATTTTAAAGTCATTATCTTTAAATAATGCTAATTATATTACAAAGGCGGGCCTCCCAAGTGGCTCAGTGGTAAGGAATCTGCTTATGCAGGAGACTCAGGAGATGGGAGTTTGATCCCTAGGTCAGGAGGATCCCCTGGAGAAGGGAATAATGGCAAGGAAGATCCCCTGGAGAAGGGAATGGCAACACTCCAGTATTCTTGCCTGGAAAAATCCCATGGACAGAGAAGCCTGGTGGGCTTTCATCCATGGGGTCACAAAACCCATGGGCACATTGGGATTTTTAATATATACCGTGTTACAGCGTATCAGCAAACAGCTGTTTTAATCTAGGTATCCCATTGTCCAAGGAGAAAGGAGCTTGTAGGAAGGATATGAGCCAGAGAAAATAAAGGCAGAACAGAGTGATGGCTTCAGGGCAGTTATCAAAAACCCTGTTTAGTAATCCACCCAAACCAAAAATAACAGAGACAAAGGAGTGAAATTAGAGGCAAAGATAGAAGCAGGAAGAGGGTGAAACAAGAGACACAGGGGGTGTCTTTATTGTGGAGGCTGAAGATATTGACTTTGAACTTTCATGAGACACATTGTTTCAGAGTCAACTGTCTTTGGCCACTGTTGCGTGCAGCACGTGTAACTGTTGCTCAGTAGAGTTTACATGGAAGATAAGTGGATGGATGAATGATGGAGTCCCTTAAGGAGTCACTGATATTTTCCTCAAAGTGATGGCCTGATCAGCCATAACAGGTTATGTCTCAGAGTCCGTGGGGGCGACGCCTTCCAAGCGTGACCAGACTACCTTGGAGGCCATCACCCTGGAAATCACTTCCACCTGAAACTCTTCACTGCCTGGCAGAATCTCACTCCGGCTGGGTCGGCAGCACTCCTTCCCGTCCAAGGCGTTTCCTGTTTCTGCTTAAGCCCATCTGCACGTGGCTGCAGCATGTGATCTCGCCGGCTGTAGGACTACAGATGACTGACAGCCATTCCCTGAGCACATCGGGTCTGCCTGTAGCGGGGCTGTGCATGGATGGCTCACAGTGACGGGATTAAGTGCTGAAGCTTCTCCAGGGACAGCCCATGCTCAGGATGCGTGTCTGAGATACTGTCAGACATGGCAGCCGGGGAGGGGGATGGCTACTAGGCAGCGATGCCTGCCAGGCATGAAGAACATCACGGAGACAAAGCACCGAGGTCCACCTGCAGGCCAGCTTCCCTGAGCTCCTTATATTTGTCTGTCTGGCCAGGAAGGTGTTGGTAGGAGGTAAAGGACTCCATCTGCCTTGCCTCCTTTACTGAGTGATGTTTTGCCAGTAATTAAATGTGTTAAAACCTCAAAACCCAGCTGGAGGCCTCATAGACATAAAACACTCTCTCCTCTGTGTCCAGGAACTAAACTTCCTGAATCAAATGTCTGACAGGACATGTGAGCAACAGGGAAGTAGGAGGGGAAACCCAGTGACTGTAGCTTTTGGAACCATCAGAACTAGAATGCACGGGGGTTTGACCACTGTCAGGGAAGAATCAGTCCACTGAATTCTCAAGTAGGATTACTATATATATATATATATATATACACATATACTGCTCAAAAAGTCAGATTCAGAAGAAAGTGTTACTCTCAGGAACTCTTGACTTTCAGTTGTAAGTCTTTCTTCATGAGGAATATTAAGGCTTCAGTGAAAACTGCAGGTCTTGACTGCATTTCCTCCGCTTAGAATGAAAAAAAAAAAAAACAAACAAAAACGACATTCTCACATTCCTCCATTATGACATAGTCACAAATGGAACTAGACTGGGGAAAAAGGCCTCCCACATCCTTTGTGGATTCCAGTATATATATATATTTTTTAACCAGTCCAGTGAGCTGAAGTTTAGAGTGTCCTCCAGTTTTGGGATGAGGGCAGGACTTAATTCCTCTTATTGACATCCCTCCTTTCCTATCCCACCACCTCTTCCAACCTCACATGGCCTTGCAGGCCAGAGCACTCCCCAAGGAAGTATGCCCATTCCATTTGCCAATGGGGCTCAAAATTCTTCAGGAGGAGAAGACGTGTGCCCTCTGAAGGCAAGTTCTGATCACTGTTATTAAAGCTAATAATAGGCAGTGACAGGCCTGGGGGACTGAGGCATCTGGGCTTGTTCCGATGGACCCTGATCACTGTAATGTGGGCCTTTCTTTGGGGAAGCCTGTCCCCACGTGCTCTGTCTTCTTGCTGGGCAGGCAGAAGGTGACCTCCTTGAGCCATGGCATGGATCCCTTCCGAGAGAAGCTCTGACATGAAACCAGCACATCCATTCATCACTTGTTCTCTTCCTGTCCCTGGCATCTGACTACCCAGCATTGCCCTGCTTGCTGTTGGTTATTAATGAGCTTCTCCTTTCTTTGGCCAGTTTCCGGAATCTTTAGCCACCACAGGTGCTGTCTCTTCCAGAAACACTGGCATTAGTGTAGGCTTGCTGCCAGTGACTCCTGTGGACATAAGGTCATTTCGAAATATATGGTGACAGAGGTCATTCACTTCTATACCCCACTTATAGAATGGGCCACAGAGGCTGCAGAGTTGCACTGGATTGCCCAAGTTCAAACAGATTATTGTGTCTGACCAGGAATTAGGATCTATGTGTTCTATTAAATAACTCCAAGATCACAGATCATCCTTATTAACTGTTTTCAATGATTCTACTCCAAACTCCATGATTAAAGTTCTCTTGTTTTCCTATATTCATTTCCCTGAAGATCTTACATCTCACTTTTTTATCCATCCTGCTCTCTCTAATGTCTATGCCTTCTTCTACCACGTTTCCTGTGTCTGCACCCCCACCCACCCCAACTATTACTCTATTGTTCAGTCACCTTTGGGAAGGCACACAGAATTGAGCGAACAGAAAATAAGTGCTGTTATGACTTGCCAGTGAAGCCTGAGGGAAGTTATTAAGAAGCAACTCTTCCCAGGGATGTTTCTCCTGTTACTGTTATAATTGTGACTGAGATTTCAGTCTCAAGGGTTAAAGTATCATGATTTCCCTTTCACTTTCTTTTATTTGCAGAGAAGAGAACATATCCAAGGAAGAATGCCTAACACAGTACTTCCCAACCCAGGTCACAATGCAAGGTGAAGAACCATCTAGAAGTGTAGGCACGCAATACAGATGGAGAAGGGCATATGGAAAGGGGTGAACAGAGTAGATGCCGGGGAGGGACAATCTGTGGATGGGGGAGGACCACACCAGTTGGAGGAAATGATTTTCCAACTTTGGTTTGGTATTACCAGACAATGGAAAAGAAGGCAGGTGAGTAAGTTTTGTTTCAAAAAAAGGAATCCAGCTGGATTAGAGGAATGTAGGGCTTTCTTAGGAGAAGGCAATGGCACCCCACTCCAGTACTCTCGCCTGGAAAATCCCATGGGCAGAGGAGCCTGGTAGGCTGCAGTCCATGGGGTCGCTAAGAGTCAGACACGACTGAGCGACTTCACTTTCCCTTTTCACTTTCATGCATTGGAGAAGGAAATGGCAATCCACTCCAGTGTTTTTGCCTGGAGAATCCCAGGGATGGGGGAGCCTGGTGGGCTGCCGTCTATGGGGTCGCACAGAGTCGGACACGACTGAAGTGACTTAGCAGCAGCAGCAGCGGCAGCAGCAGGGCTGTCTTGGTTGCTCAGGCAGTAAAGAATCTGCCTGGAGTGCAGGAAACTGGGGTGTGATCCCTGGGTCAGGAAGACCCCCTGAAGAAAGGAAGGGATACCCACTCCAATATTCTTGCTTGGAGATTTCCATTGACAGAGAGGCCTGGCAGGCTACAGTCCATGGGGTCGCAATGAATCTGACACGACTGAGTGACTAACACTTCCATTTTGCTTTCAGAGGAATGTGGTTGTGATTAGGCCCCCTAGGAACCAAGGTAAACACGAGAGCTCTAATGCTGTGATGATGGTTTGGAGAATCAGAAACTGAAAGCAAGAGGGGGTGGAACACTGAAGGACTGGACATAGGAGATGTAGTTTCTACTCTCAAAATCCTTACTTGACTTTGAAGATGTGATTTCTCCACTGGGGGCTTCAGCCTTCTTCACTGTAAAATGAGTCAGTTAGACTTGATCATCCCAAGGTCTCAACTGTATTTTTCCAACTGCATTGAAACCCAGATTCTCTAACATTGCAATTCCATTTGACCAATCTGTCCAGATATAACCTGTTGGCATCACCACAGAGAAGCTAACTCATGTCTTTTCTCTTCTTCTGCATGACTCTCCTCCAAAGGCCAAACTCTTCTATATCAAACACATCCAAGCATTTTTTGAAACCCTGTTTTACTGATGTCACAAAGCCCTGGGGGCTCCATCCTGGTGAAATTCCTCCCCACCTTACCCCTGCCTCTCTTCTCCCTAAACCCATCCCCTGCACCTAGCAGGTCGAACTCATTTAAAGTGTAAATGATAGCAAATCAGGAACCTCCTGCTGCTTGTAATGATAACACTTCCCATAATTTGCATGATAAAATTCAACTGATTTCAGACCGCATTTCTTAGGACAGATAGGTGACACTGGGCTACATGAGGGGAATAAATTACCACCTCAGGTTCTATGCCATCACAGTTGTGAATTCGGATTGGCTGACATTCAACTCCAAACAAAAGCACAAAGCCTTGTCTAATGGAGCAATGAAAAAGCATATCTAGGAAATATTAACAAGTTTCGCATGGTAATTTATGCAAATACACGCCATAACTCAGCTGAAGAGGTTCAGCTTACACCTATAGAAGGGAGCCGCACTAGCCAGGGATTTTATGGAACTGATACCACCTCATTACATCTCAGAGGTTGTGGGTTTCCATGCAAATTAGCACTGGAGAAGGCAAAGGTGGCAATTAGTCCTCAGACCACCCGCATCAGAATCACCTTGGCGTGCCTATTAAAGGCGGTTCCCTATGGCAGACCCATTAAAATCATAAGCCCATTGGAGTGGGCCTGAGAACCTGCATTTTAATAAGCTTCCCTCCCCCCACCCCAGGCAGTTTAGACTGTCTTTCTGACCTTGGACTCCACCGTCAGTACTGTCTACATCTAGGTTATGCACAAAATGATCTACTCTCTTACTCTATGAATTGGCTAAGTTGCTTAACTATTTTCACCCTCAAGTTCCTCATCTATAAAATAAGAAGTCGATCCAATGACCTCTTAAGTGTTTCAAGCTGTGATTCTTTTTTTTAAGTCCAAACATGGGCCAATACTTCAGGACCAGCGAAACCTATCCTCAGGTATGTTGGTAAACTGTCCAGAATGGCTGTGTAGCCATGTCTCTCTGGGGTTCTGCTGTCTCCCAGGAACAAGAAGTACTGCACAGCCTCCCCATCCATCTCTGCTTCCTTGATTTCTTGACTGCACAGTCTCTTTTCAGTCTGGAAGCCATGCTTACCCCACTGCTTCTGCTAGAGCTTTGTCTAGACTCAGAACCTTTCTCCTATTGGTGACTTCAGTTCAGTTCAGTTAAGTCGCTCAGTCATGTCCAACTCTTTGTGACCCCATGAACCACAGCATGCCAGGCCTCCCTATCCATCACCAACTCCCGGAGTTCACTCAAACTCACGTCCATTGAGTCGGTGATGCCATCCAGCCATCTCATCTTCTGTCGTCCCCTTCTCCTCCTGCCCCCAATCCCTCCCAGCATCAGAGTCTTTTCCAATGAGTCAACTCTTTGCATGAGGTGGCCAAAGTATTGGATTTTCAGCTTCAGCATCAGTGCTTCCAGTGAACACCCAGGACTGTTCTCCTTTAGAATGGACTGGTTGTATCTCCTTGCAGTCCAAGGGACTCTCAAGAGTCTTCTCCAACACCACAGTTCAAAAGCATCAATTGTTCGGTGCTCAGCTTTCTTCACAGTCCAACTCTCACGTCCATACATGACCACAGGAAAAACCATAGCCTTGACTAGATGGACCTTTGTTGGCAAAGTAATGTCTCTGCTTTTGAATATGTTATCTAGGTTGGTCATAACTTTCCTTCCAAGGAGTAAGCATCTTTTAATTTCATGGCTGCAATAACCATCTGCAGTGATTTTGGAGCCCCCAAAAATAAAGTCTGACACTGTTTCCACTGTTTTCCCATCTATTTCCCATGAAGTGATGGGACCAGATGCCATGATCTTCATTTTCTGAATGCTGAGCTTTAAGCCAACTTTT
>NW_011494639.1:1229496-1253517 GCF_000754665.1 Bison bison bison | reverse complement strand
TCAGGATTTTGAGCATTACTTTACTAGCGTGTGAGATAAGTGCAATTGTGCAGTAGTTTGAGCATTCTTTGGCATTGCCTTTCTTTGGGATTGGAATGAAAACTGACCTTTTCCAGTCCTGTGGCCACTGCTGAGTTTTGCTGGCATATTGAGTGCAGCAGTTTCACAGCATCTTCTTTCAGGATTTGAAATAGCTCAACTGGAATTCCATCACCTCCACTAGCTTTGTTCATAGTGATGTTTTCTAAGGCCCACTTGACTTCACATTCCAGGATGTGTGGCTTTAGGTGAGTGATCACACCATCGTGATTATCTGAGTCGTGAAGATCTTTTTTGTACAGTTCTTCTGTGTATTCTTGTCACCTCTTCTATTGGTGACTTAGGCTATTTTAAAAATTTAAATGTAGTTGATTTATAATGTCATGTTAGTTTCAAGTGTACAGCAAAGGGATTCATATACATATATACATGCCCGCGTCAGTCGTTTCTGACTCTTTGTGACCCCATGAACTATAGCCCACCAGGCTCCTCTGTCCATGGGATTCTCCAGGCAAGACAAGAATACTGAAGTGGGTTGGCATTTTCTTCTCTCTATATATATATATCCTCTATCAGATTATTTCCTCTTATATGTTATTACAAAGTACAGAGTATAGTTTCCTGTGCTATACACAGAGGTCCTTGTCAGTTATCTATTTTATACACAGTAGTATGTGTATATGTTAATCCCAACCTTCTAATTTATCCCTTTGTCTGTCTCTTGCTCCTTTGGTAACTGTAAATGTGTTCTCTATGTCTGTGAGTCTCTTTCTGTTTTGTAGGTAATTTCATTTGTGTCTTTTTTTTTTATTCCACATATAAGCAATTTCATATGATATTTGTCTATCTCCATCTGGCCTACTTCGCTTAGTATGATAACCTCTAGGCATGTATCCAGAGGAAACGGTAATTCAAAAAGATGCAGGCACCCCAGTGTTCGCTACTGCACTATTCACAACAGCAGGACATGGAAGAAACCTACATGTCCATCAGTGGACGGCTAGAAAAGGAACATGTGATTTATTCAATGGAATAGTATTCAGCCATAGAAAACAATGAAATAATGTCATTTGCAGCAACATGGACGGACCTTGAGAGTCTCATACTAAGTGAGGTAAATCAGATAGAGAAAGATTTAGCTTTTTGAAGGTAAAAGCCACTACAGTTTTCGTTTGTTTTTGAAGCCTGGTTATACTTTCCACTGATAAGTGTCTCTCCTCAGCTTCCAGGCACCTGTTGTATAATAGACTCTTAGTAAGTATTAATTGACTGAAGGAATTCAGGAACAATAATCTGCTGAGAGAGGGTATGTAAAAGGGGGAACTAGAGAACTATATACCTAGCAGGGGCATATTTAATCGCTTAATACATTAGTACATAAAACTAGCATTTATTTACAACCAAATATGCTTGAGGCTTGCTGCACATAGCATCGCATTTGCTCCTTAAATGTCTACGAGACAGCTATTAATACATGCATTCTACCTGAGGAAACTGGCGTCCGATAGGTTAAAACACTTATCCACGTTTTCACATTGGTAAATTGCTGAGGATGGATTCGGTGTAACCTTTGTGTGGCAAAAAAGCTAAATATTTTCATCTCAGCTCTGAGTCTCCAAAGGGAAAGTCTGGCAAAAAAAATTGTTAATCAACTGTTACATCTAAGTCAGTTTTCCCCCTACTTTATTGCTATTTCTTTCTTATCTGAAACTGGTTTGTCTGCCTTGTTAAGATATTAAAAACAAGACTGCAGTTTGTTTAGATGGGAGCTCGGCTATTTCTGCAACAAAGACAGCTAACCAGTGACTGAACCATGACCTTGGGAGAGGGTGTGTCAAGGCAAAGCCTGCTGGCATAGCTGTGATGAAGTGCAAGCTCAGCGGTCCCAACCACGCTGCCACCGCACAGGGCTCGCTCGTGTCTCTCACATCTCCAAGATTACGCATTGCCTTCTCTTTAATCTTCCACACTTTTCCAGGCACTTCTCATTCCTCGAGTGTTCCCTAGGCATTCCCTCCTGCAACCCTCATGATTTCTCAGGTTACATAAGTTTTGGGGATGATGCGTGTTGAGTGCTAAGTCACTTCAGTCGTGTCTGACTCTCTGCTACCCAATGGAACTGTAGCCCACCAGGCTCCTCTGTCCATGGGATTCTCCAGCAAGAATACTGGAGTGGGTTGCCATGCCCTCCTCCAGGGGACCTTCGCAACCCAGGGATTGAACCCTCATCTTTTATGTCTCCTGCATTGGCAGGCAGATTCTTTATCACCTGGGAAACCATACACTGGGGAAGGTGGAATACAGCCAAATAAAACAAGTGTAGTCCAGGCAAAGGAATCAGCATGGGCAAAGGTTCTGAGGAGCTCCAGTGGTCCAGCAGAGGATTTAATCCTACACTGTCTTCCCTATTTAGAGCTGCTCAGAGGCCCTTTTCCTTATTTCTGTTTTTCCTTTTTTTCCTCTTTCTCTCTGCTCACATACAAACTCTCTGAGAAAAGATCTCACTGTTCAGTGAGTCCTCATCATTCCTGCTGAACAGAGCGCTTGAGCCAGGCTACCTGACAGCCTGCTGGTCAAACAGAGACCCGTGGTCCATTTGCAGGATCAGGTTTCTGAGGCGGAGAGTGGACGTGGCAAAGTCCTTGGTGCTTAAAGAGTTTCCTCTGCAATATCCTCTCCTCCTGCTCAGCAGAATGTCTGACCTTTCAGCACATACATGTTGCAGACACCCAGGTGAGAGTCACTGCTGGACAGAAAGGTACCCAGGTAGACACAGGTGTGTGTGTGTGTGGATGGAGGTGGTGTAGAAGGCACGCTTAGCCTCAGTGGAAGACCGTGACTATGGGCAAAGCAGTATTATCAGGTGGCCCGTTTTGTCCACCTGCCGCCTTTCTATGTTTACAGGTGTTCAAAGGACATTCCCCTGTGGACTCAGTTGCTGAAAGTCAAAAATCTAGCCTCCATCTCTTTAAACCGTGCCCCTCTTCTTTCTGTCGGAAGGCATCAAGCCATGGAAAACCATCAGCCCACCACGTGGCCTGCAGCCACAGTTCCTGATTCCTCTTAGGGAAGAAGGTGTCCCTCGTTGGTAAAAAGCACACGGAAACACACGCTACCTGGGAGGCATTGCCTGTAGCTTTTCCTAAATTCAAATCGCAGCCCATCATCTGGCCCCTCTGGGCTCTACATCCACTCTCTCCCTCTCTCTGTTTTTGTTTTGAGCATGCCTTCCTTTGGTTGCATTGAAGTCTGGTTTCATGGCTTTCTTCCTCAAGTCTTTTCTGTAACTGTTTTCTTTGCTCCCAAAGGCCCACCACATGGGGATTGTCTTTGTTCTTCTCACAAAGCAGAAGCTCTTTTTAGAGAGACAGGGAGGAGGCCCTTGTTTCTCTGAGTCACAGTTAGATGCATTATTTGAACTTCCATCCACTTTCAGGCATGTGACATAAATGTAACGTCACAGAGGGGTCATGTCTTCATGGGTCTAGGGTGGAGTGGATGTGTGTGTGTTGCGATGAGGGGTGGTGCGATTTGTCAGAGTGAAAACTGAGACAGGAAACTAAGGGGGAAGAAACAGAGGAAGAGAGAAAGAGAATAGAGTGAAACAGAGGAGACATTTGGAAGAGGAAACCCTTTAGTAATGGTGCCACAGACCCAGGGCTTCAGTGTCCTCCCTCCAGGGGAGTGGTTTGATGTCAGATCTTTTCAAAGCTCCCTGCAGTTCAGGGGTTCGGTGGGTGTCTGGGCATCATCCAAGGTGACATCCTGAGTGACATCCATCAGGGTCCCCTTTGGGCGCCTCTTTGGGCTGATGAATTAGAGTTGTCAGCATGGAGACAGGCAGCTCAGCTCTGGCCGTAGCCAGGGACCCCAGCCGCGGAAGGGAAACCACGGCCCACGTTGTGTCCTGGGCGGCCTCGCTGCGTGCCAGGCTCTGCGCCCCGAGGACAGTGGTTCAGCCTTCACTTTTCATTTGTCACCCCTGCTTTGTGTCTGTCCTCCCGAAAGGTGGTTTAGAGCCGAGGCACGAGGGAGAAGGCTGGAGGCCAAGTTCACACGTCATCGTCAGGACCCCAGTTCGGCTTTGCCAGCTTTTTCACCCTCTGTGCAGCTCTGCAAAACGCCCTTTGATGGGCTGACTCTGACGGATGGGAGCTGTGCTCGAGGCCTGGCAGTCAGTCCCTGTGTGATCCTGGCTCCAGGACCACACTCGCAAGCGCTGCAGGCGGGCAGGTCAATGAAATAATGCCAGGCACTGCTTCTCCTCCCCCTGGCGCTTGGCACTGCTAGTGAAAGGTGCTTTGTGGATTATTAACAACAACAATTAATGGAGGGGTAATTGACTGTGAAAGAGGCCAGGGGGGTGGCGGGGACCACCATCCAACCTTACATTCCTGGGGTGAGGGCCTCCCCAGGGAGTAGACTGCCTCCTGAATGAGCAGTCCCTGAGCCACGGAGGAGGCACATGTGGGGCTCCCAGGGGACAAAGTTGAGGAAACGCTGGCCTGGTGCTGCAGTGAACACAGAATTGCAATGCCTGACAAAGGCTCTTTGTTGGATTAAGCCTCTCATTCCAAAGGGAGAGTTGTTTCCTTAATGCACAAAGCCATATGTTCACAGTCTGGCCATTAGAGCTGAAAGGACATTCCCTGTGTGATTTGAGGTCCCTCCTGTAAATTCCTGCAAAAGATAATTTGCCTGGATTCAGTGATAATACCTAGTCATGTCCCAGAAGTCACTGATAATACCTAGTAATTCACAGTTGGAGATCCAGTATGCAAGAGGCTAAACTGCAGAGACCACATGGAAAGGATACATGCTGAGCACTGCAAATCAATAATGTGATAGGCTAATAGCAATAACAATTGATACCCATCAAGATGTGATCGTCACCACGGGGGTCATCACCATCATGACCCTTTTACACACGTTCAGTGCTTTGCTCCTTGGATCCTCATCACAGCACTATGATGCCCGTGTTACTATTATCCCCTTTTTCATAGATAAGGAAACTGGAACAGAATATTTAAACAAATTGGCCCAGGCTACCAAACTTGAATGTTTGCCCCAGTTAGCAAATGTAGGTGCCAGAATTCTAAACTATGAGCTCTTCTTGGCTACCCAGGGTCTTTGCCATGAACCACCATGCTGTCAGATCAGAGCAAACAGAAGGGTCTTAATGTCAGTCCTAGGGCTGTGTGACTTGGGCCTCTACATGGCTGAGTTCATGCTTCCCAAGTGGCTCAGTGGTAAAGAATCTGCCTGCCAACGCAGAAGACCCAGGAGACATGGGTTCAATCCCTGGGTTGGAAGACCCCCTGGAGGAGGAAATAGCAACACACTTCAGTATTCTTACCTGGAGACTTTCATGGACAGAAGCGCTTGGCAGGCTATAGTGCATGGGGTTGCAAAGAGTCAGACATGACTGAGCGACTGAACATGCATACATGCACGGCTGATTGCATGTATCTGACATGAGAATACACATGCAAGCCAAGCCTCGAGGCCCAGAACGAGGTGGAGGCAAGGGAGATACCTGGGTGCCAGATTGAAGGAGGGTCTCCCACTCAGGGCAGCGCATGAAGAATCCCTACACACTGCCCATGGAAGCCAATTCCTTGTTAGGCTTTGAGGTCCAAGCAAGTGGGTGTCTTACTAACCTCATCCTTCTCTTGGCCTTAGTAGCAAAGGTTAAGCGAGATCCTTTACTCGGGTTTCTAGCATTCTTACATACACATTTCCTTCATTTTTCTTGAGATTAATATTGTGGGATGTTTCCTAGGCAGCACAGTTGATTACAAGAAAGAGAAGAGATGGCAGAGACCCACTGCCCTTGAATTGGGGTCACCAGGAACAAGAAAGGGATGGGGGGTGGGTTTGCTGACAGACTTCACATTTGCTTAGACCCTGCTTGGTTCACTGGAGCCCATGAGTGACTCTTCCTCCTCATGTGCTAAGGATCTCACTGCAGAGGAGCGGGGAACCAATGCATCGGCAGCCCCAGAGACTCTCCTGCGTCCAGGCTTCTCAAACACTGGCTCTTCGAGCTTTGTTTATGGTGTTTGTGCTCTCCAGCCTGCCGGCAGGGATGCCTGCTTTCCACAGGGCACCCACATGTGCCTCTCAGTGAAGAGGCCCCTGCCGGGGGTGGTCACTTTGTATCAGCAAAGTGACCCTTTGGAATAGCAGGATATGGTTGCTTGAGGGGACCTTCCAACCCGTTTCGTTAGACCCTCTCAGTTTACAGATGTTGCGCCTAGGGCCCAGGGGAGGGAAGTGATCGGTCCTCTGTCCATGCATTAGGGATGCCCTTGGTCTTCTGTTCTGGGTCTCCACAGCTTTCTGCACTGTGCGTGTGCTGCGTGCCAGTGAGGTCCGCAGTGGACGTTGCTGGGCAGGAATCTTGCTCTAAACAGCCTAGCTTTTCCCCTTCTGGAAAAACCCTCTTTTAGAAAGCTTGAATCCTCGAGCTTTCTGCCCTTTCGTGTCCCAGAAATTCCAAGTGACGTATCAGTAACTTTCATGAGAGCAGAAAGTGTATTACACAAACCTCCTGTCTGGGTGGGAAATGGAAAAACTGAATCGTGTGTGTGTGTGTGTGTGTAGGTAATGGAGGATTTGGACCCAGTAGGTAACAGAACAGTTTCTCTCCCTATGAAAGCTAATTGCAACATTTCCATTTCTGGGATCCAGCACAGGGCTGGGCACAATACAGGTTCAGTTTCTGAGTGTCTTTCCTCTCCTGCCATCTTGGATTCCCAGCACTCTGCTCCTGGAAGAACTGAGCTAATCTTGACCATATGGATGTTGCCACCACAGCATGACAATTCCGCTTCAAGGGACTTATTGCTTTTTGCATCTTTCTCCGCCTTCCTAATGATGACAAAATCGTAGGGCCAGTTCTATTCTCTTTTCCCTCAGGTCACGAAGTGACTCCTTCTAGGAGTCTGGTTGCTTGCTAATTACGGATGAAGCCTGATCTGATGGAGCCTGCGGCCGTATGGATGCTCTGATTCTCTGAGATCTGAGAGCTGAGTATTTAGCTGGGCATTTAGGATAATGCCTCCCTCACCCTTTGGGACAGTAACAAAGTCAGCATTGACCACAAGTACCAAATGCTTCTGAGAGAAATGCTGGCCAACTACTATTGCCCTTCCCAGATGACTTCTCCCTGGTCACAGTGATTCAGATAACACAGCCAGAAATAATTTTGAGGCAATTTGGAGTAGCCAAGTAATGATGATGTCTGTTGATAGGTTTGTAGTCCTGAATTATCATAGAAACTGGAAAAATAGCTCTGCATCATTTGTTCCCATATGTTCAGTGCTTGTGTATGTGCTGGTATAGATACTTATTTAGACTAATATAGCTTGGATAATATAGAAACAATTCCATCAACATCATTTTATTTAAACCTTGCAATAACCCTGTACGGTTGCTTCTCTTATCTACATTTTTCATTTAAAAAACAAGATTTGTCTGAAGTCATCTAGCCAATAAGAAGCAGAGGTGGGACTTAGAGCCAGGTGTAATGAGTTCACATTTGGTGGCTGTTCAATGATGCCATACTTACTTTAGGAAACATCCCCAGCATGTACTGGTGCCCTGCTACTCACAGGATGGGCCACAGACCATCAGTGCAGGCAACTCCTGGGAGCTGGCTAGGAACTCAGCATTTCAGGCTTCATCCAAGACCTACTGAATACGGATTTTAACAAGATCTCCAGGCAGTTCCTCTGCATACTGAAGTTGAAAAAGCAATGCTTTAGAGCAGCACTACCCAGTGAAAATATAGCATGTATTACATACATACTTGGCATGTTCGTAGAGTCAATAAAAGGTAAAATGGAACGAGTAAAATTAATTTTGCTTTTATTAATACATTTCACCTCAAATACTAAACACATTATCCTTTTAATACGTGTCAATAAAAAATGATTAGTGAAACATTTTTATATTCTTTTTTTTTTGGACTAAGTCTTTGCAAGGGGCTTCCCTGGTGGCTCAGACGGTAAAGAATCTGCCTGTAATGCAGGAGACCCAGGTTCAATCCCTGGATCAGGAAGATCCCCTGGAGGAAGAAATGGCAACCCACTCCAGTGTTCTGGCCTGGAGGATCCATGGACAGAGGAGCCTAATGGGCTAGGGTCATGAAGAGTCAGCCACGACTAAGCGACTAACACTTTGCAGTCTGGTGTGTATTTTATACTCACACATCTCTGTTCAGGCTGAAGACCTTTCATGGATTCAAATGCACACGTGTTGAGTGATAGCCCGACAGGATAGTGCAGATAGACAAGGGTGACGGAGTAGGGTTCTCAGACTTCAACACAGATCGGAATCCCTGGGAGGGCTTGTGAACATGGATGGCTGATAGTCCACTGATAGCCTTACTGATTCAGTAGATCTGGGTTGGGACTCACGTATTTACATTTCTAACCAATTCCCAGATGCTGCTGCTTCAGCTGCTCCCAGGACCACCACTGATCTACAGGTTCCTCAGCCCCACTTTAGAAATCATATGTACCTGTTGTGTGCTCAGCCATGTCCAACTCTTTGCAGCAGCCCCATGGACATAGCCCGCCAGGCTCCTCTGTCCATGGAATTCTCCAGCAAAAATACTAGAGGGGGTTGTCATTTCCTACGCCAGGGGATCTTCCAGACCTCGGGATCAAACCCAGCTCTCTTGGGGTCCTGTATTGGCACAGTTTCTTTACCACCAGTGCAACCTGGGAAGCCCAGAAACCATAAGGTTCTAGATTTAAATCAGAAAAACAAAGAAGACCTTGGAATATGCAAGGGGGGGAAATCTCAACCAGAAGAAAGAACATCAGCTTCTCAGCCTGCCGGATAGAAAGAGCAAGATGGTCTCTGGGTCTTGAACCTAGTTGTCCACAGTAAGACAAACCAGAAAGGAGATATTTACCCAGCTTACAGAGCATGCGTGTCTGGGTCCAGATGCAGTGACTGCAGAGTTCAACGTTCCACTAAAGGTTAGCTTCAGAGGGTGTATCTAGTCATCCGTGGGCCTTCTTGACACTTCCTGTTCCCTACACTCAACGCACGATCCCTTACTACCCTGGTCTCCTTCCTTGAAGACAACTTTGGACCTTCTCATTTCTTCTTTCTCCATCCCACTGCCCTCCCGTCCCACCTGGTAGCCCCCTGGCAGTTCTCCCGGCCTCTGGGGATGTCCCATCCTCGATTCATCCTGCACACTGCAGCCAGAAGACCTTTTCAAAGATAAATCTGCCCACGTCTCTTCTCTGATTTAAACCACCTTGGAAGCGTCCCCTGAGCCTCAGTGTAAGGTCCTACCTGTTTCACTGACCTTTGACACACTTCCTGGCACTCTTTGCCCACTCTCCTGTCACACAGGGCACGGTTCTTGGTTCAGCACCATGCTCCAGAGACGCTCATTTTCCTCTTCCTTGAACACAAACTGGAGCTCTTCTTTCTGACTCGGCCTTCACACATATGGTTCCTTTGCTTGGTTTTCGCTTCCTCTTCTGATTTGTCAAGCTGGCTGTGCTTCCTTCAGGTCTCAGCAAATGTTACTTCCCCTGAGAAGGCTGATTAGACCACCTTCCAGAAAATGGCTTTCCCACCCTCCAGGTTTCGTTAGAGCACCTGATCATTGTTTTCAGGCCATTTAACACAATTTGTTATTACATATTTATTTGTGCATTTACTGCTTCATACTGGCCTCCCTCAATAGTTTATAAGCAACCAAAAGAATGGTACCACATATTTGGTTTACTTCTATAGGCAGTCTAACCCAGAACTATGACCAACACGGTAGTAGACTGTGATATATCTATTGGATGAATGGATAATTCTGTCATGTTAACAAATTAAAAGACATAAAAGATAGAAAAGATGATCTTGAGTATGTTTTCAATTGCTCAAAGCCATTGGGTAAGAGCTGTTGAGGAAGGGATGTACTGTTTTAGTCAACAGTATTAACAATAACACAAACACATATGTTCTGAATATTCAGAAATGGTCCAAGAAAGCAGAAAAATGGACCAAGTTAGGCTAGTTGGGCTATGAAGGTCAACGTCAAGAAGAAAATATATCGGTTATCCACAGCAAAATACTTGTTGGGAGAGGCAGCCTGGTGGCACAGAAGACAAGGGACATTTTATTTGGACAATAGGTAGAACCCGATAGCCCTTTTGCCATTTTAAATTAAATGGAATCCAGCATGATTGCTTCAGTTCAGTTCAGTCACTCATTCGTGTCTGACTCTTTGCAACTCCATGGACTGCAGCATGCCAGGCCTCCCTGTCCATCACCAACTCCCAGAGCCTACTCAAACTCACATCCATTGAGTTGGTGATGCCATCCAACCATCTCATCCTCTGTCATCCCCTTCTCCTCCTGCTTTCAATCTTTCCCAGCATCAGGGTCTTTTCCAGTGAGCCAGTTCTTTGCATCAGGTGGTCCAAGTATTGGAGTTTCGGCTTCAGCATCAGTCCTTCCAGTGAATATTCAGGACTGATTGAATCCTTTAGGCTGGACTGGTTGAATCTCCTTGCAGTCCAAGGGACTCTCAAGAGTCTTCTCCTACACCACAGTTCAAAAGCATCAATTCTTTGGTGCCCAGCTTTCTTTATAATCCAACTGTCACATCCATACATGACTACTGGAAAAACTATAGCCTTGACTAGAAGGACCTTTTTTGGCAAAGTGGTGTCTCTGCTTTTTAATCTGCAGTCTATGGTTGCTCACTCTCGAATTTTATTTTTAGGCTTTGGTCACAGTCTCTAGGATATATCCCATTTCCTTTTGTATTGATTCCCAGTATCATGTTTGCACCCCTGTCTAGGTGCAGACAATATGCACTCTCCAAAAGAAGGGATTGCCTGCTCCCCAGAGGCTGCAGCCCGAGAAATCCCAGAAGCAGCTTGGCCACAGGCCCCTGGATGATGGTATCTGGCCCAGGCTGGACTGCTGAGCATCAGTGATGGGAAAGGGTTGGGGTGAGGGAGTGCTTCCTCGCCTGCCGCAGAGGTTCTAATAAATCAGGCGGAATCCTACAGAGGGTCCCCACTGGCTCAGGCATTTAGGCAAGAGCTGAGCAGAACCAGAGCTAACCCATTCTTCATCCTGCCTGACGATTCAATTCTCCTGGAGGTGCTTTTGTGGCGCCCTGGAGCCTGTGCCCTTGTGAGCCTCTAGGGGGGTCCCCTGGGTCTGTTTGGGGAGGGGGTTGGGATCGGAAGGAGGGGGGCGCACACCTCATATGCCTTTTCTCCCTCCTTTCTCCTTTGTATTATTATCATTAATAATGAAATATTGAGCGCAGGCTGCTAATGAGCCTAAACTCCCCTCTCTGTTAGTTTCTATTGTCGCCTTCAGACTGTCACTTCAGAGTAAATTACTTTTCTCTGCGTCTTGTTGCAGTCATATTACACCGCGTGACCCTCCCCCGCCCTCCCGTTCTAATTTCAGGGTTATTCTCTCTCTCTCTCTCTCTCTCTCTCTCTCTCTCGCTCTCGCTCTCGCTCTCGCTCTCGCTCTCGCTCTCGCTCTCTCGCTCTCTCTCTGCAGTTTGCTAAGCAAGGGAGGGCATCCCATCTATCATACTTAAACCTGCGCCGCGTGTCCCCTCCTGCAATTGAGACATCATTCTTGCGGCTCCGGATCCAGCCACATTTTAAATACTTACACAATACACACAGATATAGCCTATAAATAAGTAAGTAAATAAATAATATATAGTCATCTCTGATTGTTGTTTCTGGAGTTTTGTGGAGGAAGATTTAGAGACAAGGAGGCAGAGTGAGCCCTGTTTCTCAGGGAGGGCGGCGGATCCACAGACAAGCTGTACTCCTTGCTGTTGGCTGACACTGCCTTCTGCTCAGCCCTGGCTCCTGTTCATTTCATGGGATGCTAAGCATTTCCTTGTCAATTGGGGGATGTCAGGACGTGAAAACAACCAACATTAAGTAGATATTCTGTGCCAGCACGACAGCAAGTGTCTGGAATATGCTTTTGTCTCCTGTTCAAAGATGCTAAACTGGTCTCCAGCAAACAGCCACCATTTCAGTGTGCTTCCTTCGCTACTGGGGACCACAAAGGGCTGAAACTTCGGTACTGCTTTCCCTCTCTCTGAATTCCTTCCTGCTTCCTTTTTCTCTTGTCTTCATACAAGGGCGCTCAAGCCTTAGTTTATACCCCAGCTCTGCTGTTTGCTGTGTGATCGTGGAAAACTAATTTAACCTCCCTGTGCCTGCGTCCTTATCTATGAAGCAGTGATAACAGTTATATTTATTTCATAATGTTGTAAGGACTAAATGAACTAATACATGTAATGTGTTCAATATGGTGTTTCATACTTTATAAACACTCCATAAATCTTTTCTTCTCCCCACCCCCCCCTTTTTTTTTTCAATTCTCCTGTCCTTTTTACCCAGTCTCTCTCTAGCCCTTCTTTTTTACCACTGGGAATTCTGACCTCAGAGGATTAGCTTTTACTGATCACCCACCTGTCTCTTTCTACCCAGAGCTGAACATTATTTCCACTGATTGGCTGATAGGCACAGACAGTGCCATGTAGACCCATCAGAGCCTGAAGCAAAAAAAAAAACAAACAAAAACTCAGTAATACTGATACTGTACTTGCTTAAAAATTTTATCTTTTGTTCATCATGGGTCTCTTTGTCTTAATTTAGATTTTATTTGAAGTAGTACATTAAAATGTCATTTATCTTGCTTATTGAGCTTCTGATAACACTTTAATTTGTGCCCAAGGCAATGCATTATGAGCATCACTTGCCTTACTTTAGCCCCAGCCCTGGCTGTCACAGAGATCAATTTTCTTCAGTCACCCTATTTTTTTCTTCTTAGTCTGTGTGGACCCTTGTAAAGGACATATCTTCTCTACAATGGCCACCCACCTGGTATTGATCATTGCAGAGGACAGGAAGTGAGAGTCAATTTTAAGCAGAAGTAAACATTTCTTTGGACTGAACACGAAACAAAAGGCAAGCAGGGAAACACATTTGCCATCTACATGACCTAAGGGTTAGGCCTTCAAATCTCCCCAGCTGATCCTTGAAATCTCGTCTTGCCCGCTTTGATAGGGTATGAATACGGGCCAGCCTAGAGGTGGGGTTATTTATGAACCTGACCGTCAGGGTGCAGGATGGCGTCGATGGAGGAGTCAGGCAGCAGGCTTCCAATGGCATGGCTTTTCCTCTCCCGTTTCCATGCACGTAAGGATCTGTCCTGGGATTAAGCATTTTATGAGAGTCTTCTGCTGCGCCCCGTGATAAAGTAGGGCTGCACAGCATTTATCCCTTACAGTCCTTTTGAGTTAAGACTAAAAGGAAAGCTTTTGATCAAACAAGAGGCTGACTATGCGGGCTTCTGGACTGTCTCACTATCAGGACCACCTACCACAGTGCTGAACCCCCTCCCTCTCTGTACTCAAAACACTATTGGGAAATTACACAAAACTTCCTAAGGACTTCCCTTGTGGCTCAGCTGGTAAAGAATTTGCCTAGAGAAGGGAAAGGCTACCCACTCCAGTATTCTGGACTGGAGAATTCCATGGACTGTATAGTCCATTGGATTGCAAAGAGTTGGACACAACTGAGTGACTTTCACTTTCATTTTCTAAGCTTTGAGGATCTGGGGGGCATCTCGGCTCCTTAGATATGCCTCAGAAAATGCTCTGTGTGTGCATACTAAATCACCTCAGTCATGTCTGACTCTATGGGACCCCATGGACTGTATCCCACCAGGCTACTCTGTCCGTGGATTTCTCCAGGCAAGAATACTGGAATGGGTTGCCATGCCCTCCTCCAGAGGATCTTCTCAACTCAGGGATCAAGCCCAGGTCTCCTGCATTGCAGGTTGATTCTTTACCATCCTAACTACCAGGGAAGCCCATTAAAATTGCTGAGCTCCACTACTGGTGTTTCTGATTCAAGAGGTCTGGGGTAGGGTTTATAACATTCGTAACATGTTCCCAGGTAATGTTGCTGCTGTGCCTTGGAGATCAAGCTCGTAGGAACACTGACGTAGACTCTAGGTGTCCATTGGGTCACATCTTCAAGTCAGTACTTTGCCGATCAGTTGAATCATCTTACAGATAATATCTTACAGAGAGAAAATGTCTTTCTTTTATTGTCAATCAGGGTAGGCTATATTCTTATGAATGTATATTCCTTTTCTGCGTCCTATCTTATATTATCTCTGTCCTTCTCCATGTCCTTGGAGTCCTCTCCCTTCAGCTGGTGGGTGGGAAAAGAGAGTAAGGGGAAGCACACCCCTTTTCACCACGTTGGCCCAGATACGGCACATATCACTGGAAAGATGGAGGAGAATGGACTATAGCAGTGAGCCTAAGAGGGAAAAGAAACATGTGTGGGTGAATTTATAGCCCTCTCTGCTACACACCTCAAGAGTGTTTGGGAGTTCCATCTTGTTTTGTATAAAATCTCCCATCAGTGGTCTCAATTTTCCACTTTATGTCAACTGTATCAAATACTGGTAGTTATAGCCTGTGTTCCTTCCCTAGTTAATTGCCAGCTTGATATAAACCATCAGTCCTTCCTAGAGAGAAGGTATTCTCTCTCTGTGTGGTTGGGTTTTGAGGAAGCATATCCCCAGGTAGGGGAAGATGTTGTTTCCTTGAGAGACTTGTGATTCCCTTCTTTAAGAACTTCTGAGACAATAGCAAGCAATCTGACAAACCCCTTTTTACTTTGTGCTGTGCTTAGGTGCTTAGTCATGTCCGACTCTTTGCAACCCCGTGGACTGTAGCCTGCCAGGCTCCTCTATCCATGGGGATTCTCCAGGCAAGAATATTGGAGTGGATTGCCATTTCCTTCTCCAGGGAAGCTTACTAACCCGGGGATCATACACAGGTCTCCTGCATTGCAGGCGGATTCTTTACCATCTGAGCCACCAGGGAAGCTTTCTACTTTAAATGCCCGTTATTTCTTATATTCTTTCATTAATAGGCAGAGAACAGGGGTGGAAAGGAAGTGAAAGGGAACAAGACTAAAACTTTTAATGTTCCTTTTTACTCACCTTGCTTCTTCTGTATTTCTATTACATATGGCCTGTGTGAGCACATGAGAATGAACATCTGACCAGGCATCACTTTTTGTTGCAATCAGGATTCTGACAAATTGTATGATGTATGACTATGTATGTGGGGAGAGATACTTAAAATAGCCTGGAAATCATCACTTGCATACAGGCATATTATTATATGTGATGAAATAATGTCATTGTATGTCAAGGAAGGTTAAAAGGAAGACATTGAAATCAGGTTCTCTCCCACCCTCCTGGAGTTTACAGGGAGAGAATAAATTGCTGTAAAATCTATTTTGGCTGCTGGCAACTCTGACCACATACTTATTCATGCACTTCTGCTTGTCCCTTCCGGGGTGTCTATTTCCTATCTAGAAAGTCACTGGAAGCAGCTCCTCTATAGAGCTTTCATATTCCCTAGAGATTATTAGGACAGGGAGCAGCTACACTCAAATCATTTCGAATAGCAACAGACTATTAAATGCTTGTAATTCCTTATACTTTTCACAATAAATCTGCATATATTTTCTCCTTTGGTGCTATTTATAACCTTGCAAAAATAAATATGTATAGGGTAGGTGGGTACTATCTGTTCCCAGTTTACAGATGGGAAAAGTGACATGCAAAGTATGAGAGTTATTTGCGTAAATTTACGAAAGAAACTTGAATATGGAGTGAGGTCTAGAATGGAGATATGCATGTTTAATTAGAATGCTGTGTGCCGATACATGTGAATATTGTTTTTGTACAGTCACTACCTCGTGTCTAACTCTTTGCAACTCCATAGACTGTAACCCATTTCCTTCCCCAGGGGATCTTTCTGGACCAGAGATCAAACCTGCATTTCCTGCACTGGCAGGCTCATTCTTTACTACTGAACCATCAAGGAAGCCCCATGTGAAAATTACCGCTGACCCTAATGTTAGGGACCCCTTTCCATCTCCTTCACACAATCAGTCAAATGGTTTGTGGAGTTTATGAAGTTATCATTTGCATAACTATAATAAAATAGACCAAATAAATCCTTTTGATGATATGAATTTTCAATATGTTCAGCCATTGGCCCCAGGGAATTCCAATACATGCACATTTTAGACATTAAATTATTTATCATCAACGAAGCGGCAATGTCAAAATATCATAGGCATTGCTTAAGCAAGCAAATGATCAAACACTTTCCATCAGCCTCTCTGTATTCTGAAGAAAGAAAAATACAGCTCCAAACACTCATGTATGTTTCTGTCTCCTCCTTACCCAACTACTTTCCAAGACATAAGGATCCAAGTAAACGTAATTCAGGAGTATCAAAGAAGCATAATCGCGACAATGACTTAGCACCTCAGTAACATTTTCTTAGGCTTTCCTGGTGGTTCAGATGGTGAAGAATTCGCCTGCAATGCGGGAAACCTGGGTTCAATCTCTGGGTTAGGAAGATCCCCTAAAAGAGGACATGGCAACCCACTCCAATATTCTTTTATCAAAAATACGTTATCACTATTATTAACAGGACTCATTCCACTATTTCAAATTTCGAGTTCCAACTATTGTTCCTAGGCATGGTCCTGTATATTATCAGATGTCCAATGGTATCTCTAAGTGTGATGTCATCATGCAGAATGAATACACGCTCTATGGAAAAATCCTGGGTTCCCCTGGTGGCTCAGATGGTAAATTATCTGCCTGCAAGGTGGGAGACCCAGGTTCAGTCCCTGGGTCAGGAAGATCCTCTGGAGAAAGGAATGACAACCCACTGCAGTATCTTGCCTGGAGAATCCAATGGACAGAGGAGCCTGGCGGGCTACACCCATGGGGTAGCAAAGAATCTGACATGACTGAGAGACTATCAGTACTTTCTATGATCTATCAGATGAGACACATGTAAAATGACAAAAGAGAAAAGCAAAATAAAGAACTTCTTTACTCCTTTCCTCCTCGCTCCCCGCACCCCGCCAAGATGTGCTCCTTTCCTATCTGTTTTACAAAACTCTTCCTGAAATTGTTTTTGGATCATATATCCCCAAACAGTAGAGCATCAGAGTGGAGGCATCAGGGAACGTGTCCTTGCACTTCCTGAGAACCCCCCTCTCTCCAGCTGGGCTTTGAATGCCCTCCAGGCGCTGACTAACAGCTGGGTTGTCATCCAGGCCACTGAGCCCTGCCGGCAGTGTGATTGCATTTTTTCCAAGTTCAACTCCAGATGCTTACTCACAAGTCACTAAATTAACAGCAGGTTCATTTTGGGCTCATTAACATTACACCAAGATCATAATAGGATCACCACCCAGAAAGGTGATCCTGTGCTTATCCAGTACTCTCATCATCCCTTTGTTTTCATTTTTCTAAAATGAAGTCAGAGAAAAGGAGGGTGAAGCCCCCAAGAAGACCCATGCCTAAGACATAATCAAAAACCTGTGTCACTATCGAGAGAAAACAACCACCACCCTATGTCTGATTGACACGTTTTATGAAGGGCAAGTGACAGCTTTTAATGTAAGTACTGACAAAATTACTGTTGGAGGGCTTTTTTAGAAAACGCATATACTTTATGACATGAAATATATTAAGACGTCAGTGTTTTAACCAATGTTTATAAAGATCTATTACCGTCATTTATTGAGTCTGTAAAGCATGTTATGGGCTAACAAGATAAAAGATGCTTTGCAAATAAAGTTGCTATTATTTAGAATGTGAATCTGCTGCCCTAGTTTACCCAGTTAGAGAGGTGGTGCATTTAACCACTTGTAAGCAGAATATTTTTTTTTCCAAGTGCTTTGTTTTGGAAGATGAATAAATTAGTCGACATCATAGTCAGCACTCACGTGAGCAAACTCCTCTGTATTTTTACACAAGTGCATTTATGCAAAGTCTGGTATACCTTGACATATTTAGTATCTACCTGAGAAATCGGTTCAGAAAGCCAGCACAGCCATTACCCACATGCTGGACTGTGACCCTCATTAGACCCTCAGCTCCATGAAGCAGAGGATGCTTTATTTTCATTGTGTGCCAATGCCTGGCTCAAGGCAAGCCACAAAATAGGTAATCAATAAATGTTTGTTGATAGATAAACTAAATAATGAATGAACAGAGCATCACCTGGGTCCATTGACCTATGCTGTAATCACAAATTTGAATGAGTAGAGGCAGTGTGTCTATTTCAAAGAATGGCTTTTCTAGGTGTGGTGGTCTGAAAATATCAGATGTTTTACGTTTTAAAGTAACAATTATTAACTGGAGAGGTGCTGTTTCAGATGTTTTAAGCTTAATTAGCAAAGGATATCTCTGCTGAGACAAGAGCCCGGAATTCAGGCCATGACCTCAGATTTTTTTTCTTGTCGGGGAGAAGAAATTACAGAGTGAACAGACCTTCATGTTGTACAACTCAAGGGTGGACGCCCATGTGGTTAATTGGTCTTCATATGTCAATAACTTTTCTGCTAAAAGTTCTCAATATCCCTTTCTACAAAAGTGTCACTGAGGGAGGAAAATCTTCAGTGAAAGTGGTATCTTGATTTGTCTTTTAAAGCACCTGCTTAACTTCACACACCGCCAGGCTGTTGTCCTGGGCACTGTCTTCTTGGCTTCAGACTTCTGGAAACCACAGTCTCTGCTACCCCAGTGCTGAGAGGGGTGAGGCGGGGTTTATGGAAACCACAGTCTCTGCTACCCCAGTGCTGAGAGGGGTGAGGCGGGGTTTAGGTACAGAGGATGTCTCACTTTACTGAGCACATTCAGTTCAGGAAGGGGTTGGAAGTGACACTCAAAGAGCCAGAGCCATAAGCTGCCATATGTGAGGTGCTAAAACTAGACTCAGACTTTATGTGGCTGTGCTGTTTTCCATGGTTCAGAATGGAGTTCATTTGAAAACACATTCACATTGAAGAAAATCTGAAAATCAGAGAGTTATAAAGAGAGGGCATGATGCCACAAGAAAATATAGCCGAGAGAGAGAGAGAATATAAAATATTCACTTATATTCATATGCATAATATGTAAATATATTTTATGGATAACTAAGTTCATGTCTGAGCTTCCCCAGTGACTTAGCAGTAAAGAATCTGCCTGCCATGCAAGAGACACAGGAGATGAAGATTTGATTTCTGGCTTGGGAAGATCCCCTGGAGGAGGGCGTGGCAACCCACTCCAATATTCTTGCTTGGAAAACCCCATGGACAGAAGAGCCTGGTGGGATACAGTCCTTGGGGTCACAAAGAGCCGGACACGACTGAAGCAACTGAGTGCTAGGTCATGTCTATCGATTTGTATCCTACGTTTTTACCTAGATTATGACAAAAGATGAGGTTAAGACAAATTTATCCAGTGATAGAAATGCTGCCTTTGCCCATTGAGAGTGGGATATTCATAACATGCCACAGACTGAAGTAGTTTCAAAATTATTTATTCAAACCTCGCTCCTCTTTCCCTCTCCACAGATCAGGAGAAGAATCTACTTGTGATCATTGCACGTGCTTCTCCTGGTTTGCACGGCGCTCCTTTATCACAATAGAACAGGCGTGTGGGGCAGGACAGCACAAGTTCTGGAGTCAGACTGTCTCTGTTCAAATCCCCACTCTGACGATGCCTAGCTTTGCAATTTTGAGTGACATATTCACATTCCCTATGTTACTGTTTCCTCTTCAGTAAAACAGATACAATGCTATTGCCTATCTCATGATTGTTATGGAAATTAAGTGAGCAAATATACAAAAAGCACTCATAAGAGAGCCCAGGAGTTAATATGTTGCCAGTAAATGTTAGCTTTTATTATCAGTGCACATAGTATTGTATGTCTAGGAGAAAACACATGTACAAGCCCATCTGTTATCATTGTTGTTCAGTCGCTCACTTGTGTCCATCTCTTTGTGACCCCAAAGACTGCAGCACACTAGGTTGCAAGTTGCAAGTCCAGGGTCATGGTGAATTCCATTTAGACACTCTCTCCAAGACTGAATGTCCTGATCTACAATTTGAGTTTTCAACCAACCAGTTGAGCAGGGGGAAAAAGTGTAATCAAATATCAGGCCTTATGAGATTATGAGCGTAGTTTACAATTATACAGTATGGTTCATAATTTTCACTGTGGAAACAAAACGTAAAAATGAAGCAACCTTGATAAATGTTTACACGGTCTCTAACCACGTCAACAGTTGTCTGTTTCCCTTCACCATCAGTGGGTGACCAACCCAGCTCTGGGAGTTGGTGATGGACAGGGAGGCCTGGCATGCTGCGATTCATGGGGTCGCAAAGAGTCGGACACGACTGAGCAACTGAACTGAGCTGAAGCCAGCTCCCTCTTGGCAGTTCACCTTGCTCTCCCAGGATCATCACTGCCCCTGGTGCCCAGCTACGGAACAGCAGCACCGAGCCATCGAGAAAGTTCCTAGAAACCACAACACAGTTTATGAGCTGCACACGCATTGCAGTGACTGATTAAAAAATACAAGATGAAATATTGCAGCTATCAATGATTCCTTCACATGGCTGACTTCTAATGAAAAGGTACAGTTTCTCAGGGAGAGAGAAGAAATGAAGGAAAAGGATTTTTATCAATTTCAGAGGAACCCTTGATATCATCCTGAACATTTTTCTGGGTGAAATATTTTTCTTATATTACCCTCCATCATGCTGTGTTTGTTTAATTTCCCCTTTTCAGCAGGTATATATTTCAGTTTTTAATTTAAAAAACATCATTGCCCCTCATTGGTTTCCTCACATCATTTCATTTCCTATTTGCTCACTTCTCCTTAGAATTTTTTGCTGCTAGTGATGAGGAATTTCTGCTGATACTTTATTCTCCAAAACGTGTGTACAAAAAAGAGAATAGGCCCACAAGTGATTTGGTTTTTACTAGACTTCATATCCATATCTGCCCCCAAAGCGATACGTAATTTCTGTTTGTACCTCCAACAGAGAGACTGGGAACCACCTCCGTCAACATGGCCCTCTGAAATATTTTAGAGAAAATATTATGAAAAGTAAATCATCTGTTGTGTAATTAGTGGGTGTCTTAGCACATGGATTATGGAGAGCGTGGTGAGGCTGTGAGAAGCTGAAATCTCTCTGGCTGATGGATGTTTGGGCAGCATAAGGATCACTCCACACAGGGCTGCACACACCTTTCTTTCCACCTTCCTGTCTTTCCCTTTCTGTCACCTACTCCATCCGCCCGTGTTTCTCCTCCCTATTCCTTTGACCCAATCAGGGCTTGGCTTCTCCTTTACTACCTGGGCCTTGGGTAAGAAAATGCAAAAAAAGAAAAAAGAGAGAGAGAGAGACCAGAGCATTTTTTCTTTAGCTCTATCCCACCAAATTCAAGTGCAGGGGCACTTCTTCTATGAACCTGAGGAATGACCTTCATCACAGTCCCCAAATAACATCTCTTGAATAGGTCTTGTTAGTCTGGCTGAAGGCTGGACATCAGATGTGGAGGGGCGCCCAGGAAATAAGCAAGCTCTGAGGTTAAGGCATCAGTCCAGCAGACCGCCAGGTCTGCTCCAAATTTCTGACACCAACTACAGCTTTAGGAGTTTCCCCAAATCACCGTGTCAAGGAAAACACTCACTGTTTCCTCGACTCTCACCCTCAACACTTCTGTTACCCGATTTGTAGAATTTTTTTTTCCATACTAATCAAGTCTCTGCCACTAGTTGGATGCCCTACAATTCAGTTCAAATCTGATTCCATAAGTTAAGGGCTTAGTCCCACAAGACTGCTCCCTGTATTAGATGTCAGTTGCAAATAGTAGGTCCCCATGTTACCCACCACTTCCATCTGATGGGGCTGCAAATCAAAGTTTCCCATGATTCTCTTCTTGGGGTCAATAATTTGCTCAAGCTTTGCTCAGAACCCAGGAAGAGAGTTTACTTACTGGTTAGTGGTGGGTTAGTCACTCAGTTGTCTCCGACTCTTTTCGACCCCATGAACTGTAGCCCGTCGGGCTCCTCTATCCATGGGATTCTCCAGGCAAGAATACTGGAGTGGATTGCCATTCCCTTCTCCAAAGGATCTTCCTGACCCACGGATCGAACCCAGGTCTCCTGCATTGCAGGCAGATTCTTTACCATTTGAGCTACAGGGAAGATCCTTACTTACTACTGCCAGTTTATTACAAAGAAAATGTTAAAAGACACAAATGAAGTGTCTGATAAACAGATACATTGGGGAAGGTCTGGAAAACTCCTGAGTAGAGGAGCTTCTGTCCCTGTGGAGTTTGGTTAAAACACCCACCTAGCATACAGAAGTGTTCATCAACTCCTAGGCTCTCCGTGTTCTGTAGTTCGGGAATTTATTTTTTATGGCAGCTTCAGCATGTAGCCATGCTTGGTTATTAACTACTTTTTCAGCCTCCTTCCCCTCTCTAGAGGATGGGAAGTTGGGCCAGAAGTCCCAAGCTTCTAATCATGGTTTCACATTTCTAGTGACCAGCCCTCATCCAGAAGCCCACCAAGAGGTGGCTCATTGGAACAAAAGATGGTCCTGTCACCCAGGAAACTCCAAGGGATTTAAGAGTTCTGTGTCCTAAGCTCAGGTCAAAGGCCAAATGTTAGCAGGAACTAGGAACAGAGAAACAGATATGAAAATAATTATGTACATACCCTTAAGTTCAAAAACCGGAGAAGGCAATGGCACCCCACTCCAGTACTCTTGCCTGGAAAATCCCATGGACAGAGGAGCCTGGTAGGCTGCAGTCCATGGGGTCGCTAAGAGTCGGACACGACTGAGCAACTTCACTTTCACTTTTCACTTTCATGCATCAGAGAAGGAAATGGCAACCCACTCCGGTGTTCTTGCCTGGAGAATCCCAGGGACGGGGGAGCCTGATGGGCTGCCGTCTATGGGGTCACAAGGAGTCGGACATGACTGAAGTGACTTAGCAGCAGCAGCAGCAACAGCAAGTTCAAAAACTCACTAGAAAGACTCACAGAATTCATTAAAAACTATTATACTCACAATATGTGAACCGTGAACTTCCTGATGTTCAAGCTGGGTTTAGAAAAGGCAGAGGAACCAGAGATCAAATTGCCAACATCCGCTGGATCATCAAAAAAGCAAGAGAGTTCCAGAAAAACATCTATTTCTGCTTTATTGACTATGCCAAAGCCTTTGACTGTGTGGATCACAATCAACTGTGGAAAATTCTGAAAGAGATGGGAATACCAGACCACCTGACCTGCCTCTTGAGAAACCTATACACAGGTCAGGAAGCAACAGTTAGAACTGGACATGGAACAACAGAATGGTTCCAAATAGGAAAAGGAGTATGTGAAGGCTGTATATTGTCATGTTGCTTATTTAACTTATATGCAGAGTACATCATGAGAAACGCTGGGCTGGAAGAAACACAAGCTGGAATCAAGATTGCCGGGAGAAATATCAATAACCTCAGATACATAGATGACACCACCCTTATGGCAGAAAGTGAAGAGGAACTAAACAGCCTCTTGATGAAAGTGAAGGTGGAGAGTGAAAAAGTTGGCCTAAAGCTCAACATTCAGAAAACTAAGATCATGGCATCCAGTCCCACCACTTCATGGGACATAAATGGGGAAACAGTGGAAACAGTGTTAGACTTTATTTTGGGGGGCTCCAAAATCACTGCAGATGGTGACTGCAGCCATGAAATTAAAAGACACTTACTCCTTGGAAGGAAAGTTATGACCAACCTAGATAGCATATTCAAAAGCAGAGACATTACTTTGCCAACAAAGGTCCATCTAGTCAAGGCTCTGGTTTTTCCTGTGGTCATGTATGGATGTGAGAGTTGGACTGTGAAGAAGGCTGAGCGCCGAAGAATTGTTGCTTTTGAACTGTGGTGTCAGAGAAGACTCTTGAGGTCCCATGGACTGCAAGGAGATCCAACCAGTCCATCCTAAAGGAGATCAGCCCTGGGATTTCTTTGGAAGGAATGATGCTAAAGCTGAAACTCCA
>NW_011494639.1:1225128-1229396 GCF_000754665.1 Bison bison bison | reverse complement strand
CCAATACTCTGGCCACCTGATGTGAAGAACCAACTCATTGGAAAAGATCCTGATGCTGGGAAAGATTTAAGGCAGGAGGAGAAGGGGACGACAGAGGATGAGATGGCTGGATGGCATCACTGACTCGATGGACATGAGTCTGAGTGAACTCCGGGAGTTGGTGATGGACAGGGAGGCCTGGCGTGCTGCGATTCATGGGGTCGCAAAGAGTTGGACATGACTGAGCGACTGAACTGAGCTGAAAGAAGCAACAGTTAGAACTGGACATGGAACAACAGACTGGTTCCAAATGGGGAAAGGAGTACGTCTAGGCTGTATATTGTCACCCTGCTTATTTAACTTACATGCAGAGTACATCATAAGAAACACTGGGCTGGATGAAGCACAAGCTGGGATCAAGATTGCCGGGAGAAATATCAATAACCTCAGATACGCAGATGACAACACCCTTAGGGCAGAAAGCAAAGAATCAAGAGCCTCTTGATGAAAGTGAAAGATGAGAGTGAAAAAGTTGACTTAAAACTCAACATTTGGAAAACTAAGATCACAGCATCTGGTCCCATCACTTCATAGCAAATAGATGGGGAAACAATGGAAACAGTGAGAGACTTTATTTGGGGGGGCTCCAAAATCACTGCAGATGGTGACTGCAGCCATGAAATTAAAAGACACTTGCTCCTTGGAAGAAAAACTATGACCAACCTAGACAGCATATTAAAAAGCAGACATTACTTTAACAACAAAGGTCTGTCTAGTCTAAGCTATGGTTTTTCCAGTAGTCATGTATGGATGTGAGAGCTGGGCTATAAAGAAAGCTGAACACCAAAAAATTAATGCTTTTGAACTGTGGTGTTGGAGAAGACTCTTGAAAGTCCCTTGGACTGCAGGGAAGTCCAACCAGTCCATCATAAAGGAAATCAGTCTTGAATGTTGATTGGAAGGACTGATGATGAACCTGAAATTCCAATACTCTGGCCACCTGATGTGAAGAACCAACTCATTGGAAAAGATCCTGATGCTGGGAAAGATTTAAGGCAGGAGGAGAAGGGGACGACAGAGGGTGAGATGGTTGGATGGCATCACCAATGCAATGGACATGAGTTTGAGTAAACTCTGGGAGTTGGTGATGGACAGGGAAGCTTGGCGTGCTGAAGTCCATGGGGTTGCAAAGAGTCAGACACAATTGAGGAACTGAAATGAACTGATCCATGATTATTATAGGAAAAAGATACAAATTAAGACCGACCAAAGGAGGAGACTCATAGGATAGCATCTAGGAGGGTTCTAAACCCGCTCTTCCACCATCCTCAAGATGAAGTCCACTCAAGCTTGGTGTACAGAATTTTACTGAGCCTTCATTACACAGTCATGATTGGTTGATTGTCCCTGTGGTTGATCTCAGTCTCTAGATAAACTGGTACCTCAAGATCAAAAGCCTCTGCCCTCTAACGATACTGTCAGCCTTTCTGGCATAGCCAGTCCCCACCCTGAGAGTATCAGGGATGAGCAGCCCACCCTGAGTCATTCTGTGAGATAAACTCTCAGGAGTGTGTTTAGGGGACATCATAAATAATAAGCACTCTTGTTAGGAACCAAGGACAAAGGCCAGACCTCAATTTAGATGTGACCAAACTCCTCCTCACCACCCCAGGGCTAAGAAAGAAAATAGAAAAGCCGGAGCAGCTACCCAAGCCCAGCTGTTTCACTGAGTACCTCTCAGTCTCTTCCCTCACTCCTCACACTCTTTAGAGGGTCAAGTGTGTTCGCTGCTGTGCTAAGTCACTTCAGTCATGTCCAGTTCTGTGTAACCCTACAGACAGTAGCCCTCCAGGTTCCTCTGTCCATGGGGTTCTCCAGGCAAGAATACTGGAGTGGGTTGCCATGCCCACCTCCAGGGGATCTTCCCGACCCAGGGATCGAACCCGTGTCTCTTGCATTTCCTGCATGGGTAGGCAGATGGGGACTGCAGATGGTGCAGTCCCCATCACAGTGGTACTTTACCACCAGTGCCACCTGGAAAGCAAGTGTATTCTAAATAGAGTATTAATACAGAACTGCTGCTTGGACCGAGTATGTATTTTTAAACAATATAAAAACAATATAAAATTCTTATGAAGTCCCATAAGTGATGTGTTCACATACTCACATTAACATGTGTTCACATAACACATTCCCATAAGTGATGTGTTCTGTTATCTTGGATACTATTTTAGCTAGTAATTTGCGTGTCTTTCATAAGTCCTCTCCTTAACGCTCTGAATGGAATTTGAATGTTTCTTTTAAAGATTTTTACTTAGAAGATAGTGTTCGCACCTACAGAGTGAGTCACTGGAGAACCTGTTTGTTGACTGGGAGAGTGTTGGTCTAAATCCAACACAGATGTTTTGAAAAAAAACGTTTTAGTGAATATCATGTCTTTTCTATATCATTTCATATGCCTTGCACGTAGAAGAAATTGCTGCAAGTTTTGTAACAGTGATGCTTTATTTGGTTCCATCTTACCAGTGTTTTCAACATCTTAGAGATCTGAAACATTTCTATCCATTAAAGGCAACAGGAGGGAACTCCTTTGTGAATAGAGATGCAAGTCCAAATGTTTGATCTATGATACAGTGCTTGTCTCAAAAATGGTTAAAAGGAGGTTGTAATATGCATCCACGCACAACCATCTGCATCTTCGCGACAGCGACACGTCAATTGCTTGCATATTCACAGGTAGTGATTGACTGGTTCGTGCCTGTCTGGCAAATTGGTGCGTTCAGCTTCGTGCTCGTGGATGTGGGTGTATTTCACAGAAGCAGGTTGGGCAATAAATTTTGAAACTTTATCCTCATCTTTGGATAGAGTAATAAAAGTTTGTAGGCTTAAGAAAGCAATATTCCCTGGAACTGCAATATATGGGAATGATGAAACTGAACTAAAATGTACGGTAATCTCTAAGGCCTACCCAAGCTAGGGAGGTGCAAAGTGAGGGCTATAAAGCAAAATTTAACACCCGCCACACTAAAAGTCATTTTTGGCCTCTGACCAATTTCACACAGAATTGGGAAATATGACTAATATCAAGGCCAGAGTCCCTGGAGGAGCTTAAGGAGGAGCACGTCAGGAAGAAAAGTGATGGTCCTTTGCTAGTGGAACCAATGAGAGGTCAGTGCTGGCACCAGAATGGCCCAAAGCCTGCCAGGCAGCAGCTTGTCTTCCCTTTTCTTAAATTCCATCTGCTGTGCAAAACAAGATTTGCAGCTGTCCTTGGAGACTTGCGACTTCTGTAGGTTAAAAGGTCTCCATGGCAGAGACCAAGGATCTTCCTTTCCATGGGGTGTAGGTTAGGGTATGAGAATCAGCTTTTCCCGTGAGGCAGTGTTTGCAGCATGCAATTCACTGTCACCAAGGACGTCCCCACGAAGCCAGACTTAAAGAGGCAACAAACAAATAACCAAACTCGCATAACTGCCAAACCCTGATCAACACGTTCAGCTAGCCCGAAGCATTTTTGTTTACAGTTCCAAGGCCAGAAATGGTATTCTTTTTTCTTTTTTTTTTTAACTTAGTTGGATCATTATGCTAAATTCTGGCACCTGGGTTCCCCTTCTTAATTTTTTTTTTAAATTTTTATTATCCAAATACCATCAGCCTCTATATGGTAAACTTGTCCTGTGTCCAGCTTGACAATCTCTTTCTGTCCCAGCACCCATGATTAGCCCCATGCTTGATGATGGTGGACACAGCTTCATGTGACCATCAGTTCCAGTTAATGTTCTTGACTGATTACAGGATCATTGCTGTGACAGGAACATGTCAGCAGTGGGTGATTTCCACTGAACAGTGACTCCTAGACTATGGCTTTGCAAGCAGAGCAAGGAGGAAAGATGAGCAATTATCCAGTGGACGTGATCCATGCTGACAGCCAATCTGGATAATTCAAATAGAAACAACTTCCTTTGCTTCACTGGCAGGTTTGGGGCTTGATTTAGTGAGATCAGTGTTTAACTTTCTTTGCCTGTGGAAAGGCAGTACATGTGTTTGCTGGTTAAGTGAGGGTTTGGGGGCTATAACCACAGCATCTGTTAATTTGACATTCAAGTTTCACTCTGGTTTGGAAGCCCCTGTGCCTAAAATTTTAAAGCTGCAATACATACCTATCTTCCAGATGTCTGGGAACTCAGATTGCATATGCTTCTTGGTTTTCTAATCTGCCCAGAGAAATAAAACCATCACCTGAGCCAAAGAGTAGTTTGCTTAATTGGATTTTTTTTTTTTTCCATTGA
>NW_011494639.1:1222598-1225028 GCF_000754665.1 Bison bison bison | reverse complement strand
TTTTTTCCATTCCGGAGATACACAAAATGTATTCTAATGTTGCAGTCGTCTGAGTGACATTGTGAGCTGAGCCAGACCACTTACCTAGACTTGAAGATTTACATTTTGATGATGTTTTTCAAGTGCTGTTTTATCTGGAGGAAAAAAAAAAGCAGTATTTTCAGCAGCTGCAGAATTCTCCACACATCTGCAAGAAGTCTTTCCTTCTGCCCTGGGCAGCACAGGGTAATGGCTAGAGCATAAGTTTTAGGGTCAATTTGACCTTGTTTGGATACCAGTTCCAAAACTCATTAGGTATATTATCTTGAGCAAGGGACCTAATCTTTTCAAGCATCAGTTGCCTCATTTATGAAATAGAGGGTAAGCATCATTCTGATAACTTCAAGACTGCTATGAGGGTTAAAGATGATGTATTCAACGAACATTTACTGAGTGCCTACCATGTGTCAAGTGCCGTTTCAGGCACTGGAAAACAGTAGTGACTCAAGTAGGTGAAATCACTGCCTTTGTGGAGCTGGTGATCTATTTAGTGAGGCAGACAAAAACAAGATTAATAAGGAGGATAAATAGCAGGTGAGATGGGTGGCATGGAATCTGGGAGAAACATAAAACATGGAAGAGGGACAGGAAGTGACAGTGGGGAAGGGGGCACAGTAACACATGGTGATAAACACAGGGGTGAAAGTGTAGGTCACGGGGATGCCGGGGAGAAGACTGCTACGGGATGAACTGTGTGCCTCCGCCGAAAGATACGCTGAAGTCCTAGAGCCGAGTAACTCAGACTGTGAACTTGCTTGGAAATAAGGTCTTTGTAGAGGTAATCAGTTTAAAAGGAGGTCTTATGCGGGCTTCCCTCACAGCTCAGTTGGTAAAGAATCCACCTGCAATGCAGGAGACCCTGATTCAGTTCCTGAGTAGGGAGGGTCCTCTGGAGAAGGGATAGGCTACCCACTCCAGTATTCTTGGGCTTCCCTTGTGGCTCAGCGGGTAAAGAATCTGCCCACAATGCGGGAGACCTGCATTCGATCCCTGGGTTGGGAAGATCCCCTGGAGAAGGGAAAGGCTACCCACTCCAGTATGCTGGCCTGGAGAATTCCATGGACCAGTTGCAAAGAGTCAGACACGACTGAATGACTTTCACTTTCACTTTAGGATGGGTCTTAATCCAATATGACCTGTGTCCTTACATCAAGAGGAAATTTGGGTGGAGAGACAGATGGGCACAGAGGGAAGACATCGTGAAGACACACGGGGAGAAAATGGCCATGTGGCTGAAGTGAGAGAAAGCCAAGGAGTGCTGGCAGACACCAGGCGCTAGGAGGGGCCAGAGAGGACACCCCTAACCCTCAGAGCATGGCCCCGTGGACTCCTCGATTTCAGACTTCCTGCCTCCAGCACTGTGAGGCAACATATTCCTGTTGTTTTGAAGTCACCCAGTCATGGGTGCTTTATTATAGCAGGCTTGGAAACTAATACAAAGAGCATCTGCATTGAAGGAGCAGCGTGTGTCAAGGCCCTGAGGCCAGGAGGGCATCAGAACATGCGAGGAACCGCCCAGAGGGCAGCATGCCTGGAGAGGGACAGGTCAGAGAACAAGGAGGAGAAGACAAGGTGGGAGAGGCCAGGGGTACGGACCGGGTCACCCTCACATCTGTGCCTTAACTCTGCAAGACAGGGAAGAAAAAATCAGAGGGCTTGGAAGAGAGGGGGCTGGGATCTGACTCTCATTATCAAATTGTGTCTGTGAAGTGCCGCCTGATTGGTAATGAATATTTTTTTTTTACCTCTTTAGCCCACTTCACTTCTGATAAATTCTAGTTGAAGGGTGGGGAAGGCAATGTTTTTAATGTTCATTATTTATGCAGCTGTTCCCGCGCTGTGTGCTGTGGAGAACTTGCTCGTAATGATTGCAATCCTTGGAAGTTTACAGTGACAGAAAGCTTTTCTCTACCTGCACCATGCCAATGCCATTTATTCAGGTCTCACGCACTGGAGGATGATTGACTGAAATCTCTCTCTCCATTTAGCTTTTTTAAAGTTTATTTATTTCTTCGACTATATCGGGTCTTAGTTGTGGCATGCGGGATCTGGTTTCCTGACCAAGGATCGAACGTGTGACCTCTGGATTGGGAGTACAGAGTCCTAACCACGGACCATCACTTGGTGGGGGTCAGGGTGTCTCCTTCATTTAGTTCTGATTATGCTTGGCCTGTGTATTTCTTTGGCTTGGCTGGAGAAAGATAAGCTCCCACACGGCTAGCTGACCATTTCTGGAGAGGTAAACAGAAGTTTCAGCACGCAAGATAAAAGGGAAGTTTTGGAAGGAGACTCGGTGGAGATACCAGGGTTTTTGGTGAGTGAGTGATATAAACAGAAACACGCAAGGAAAGGAGGAGATGCCGACCTGAGGACATGACACAGCGTGGCCGT
>NW_011494639.1:1218139-1222424 GCF_000754665.1 Bison bison bison | reverse complement strand
CTCAGCTGGTAAAGAATCCACCTGCAATGCGGGAGACCTGGGTTCCATCCCTGGGTTGGGAAGATCCCCCGGAGAAGGGAACAGCTACCTACTCCAGTATTCTGGCCTGGAGAACTCCATACACCAGATATTAAAAAGGTAATAAAATCTGGCTCCATCTATACATGATTCCCAGTGTGTGTGAACAAAAAAGAAATGATACAAAAGGAGGAAATTCATCCTTCTGCTCAGGGATTGGAGAAAATATTGAGGCAGGAGGAACAGGGGACCCAGAGAACATATGATAAGGCCCAGGTATTAAGCAGTTTCAGGCTCGCAGCCAGCAAGAAGGCTGTCAGGAAGATGGAAGCTTAAAGCTGAAATGGGGCAGGTGACAGGTGAACAAAGCAGGCTGGGAGGAATTCTAGGAAGTGCAGGAAGATCCATAAAAACAGGGAGGGCATCTGGAAAGTGTCTTCACAGTCGCAGAGCCCAGATGCAGGGTTGGGATTCAAGGGGAAAGACTCCATTTTACAGGACGGTGAGGGGGAGTGGAGGGGAGGAGCCACCAGGCATAGTCCTGAAGGTGGTACGTGTCCTGCTTGTTATCAGACAAGGATTTTTGGGTTTCGGCAGAGAGACATAGGGTGAGTGCTGCTGCTACTGCTGCTAAGTTGCTTCTTTCGTGTCCGACTCTGTGCGACCTCATAGACGGCAGCCCACCAGGCTCCCCTGTCCCTGGGATTCTCCAGGCAAGAACATTGGAGTGGGTTGCCATTTCCTTCTCCAAGGCAGGAAAGTGAAAAGTGAAAGTGAAGTCGCTCAGTCGTGTCGGACTCTTAGCGACCCCATGGACTGCAGCCTACCAGGCTCCTCGGTCCATGGGATTTTCCAGGCAAGAGTGCTGGAGTGGGGTGCCACTGCTTTCTCTGATAGGGTGAGTAGTTAGTTACAAATAATACCTGAGTGTAAGATGCGTTCAGGTTTTGGAAACAAAGCAACTCCCCGATTATTGTAATGGGGGACAAAGGTCAGCAAATTCAGAGTGTGGAATGCTAAGGTCAGACTCTAACCTTCTCACACGGCCCCTTCTCTGGGGTGTGGTCACATTTACCCCGAGCGGCCCCCTGGTTAGCTATGGGGAGAGAAAGCCCACGAGGAGACCTCGAAAGGCAGTGATTCAGCACGAAATGTCTTGCATAACCTGGGAATTACTGAAACACAGGCTTAAACCACATGGTCCACACAAAGGAGAAAAGGAAACTCCCCGTGGCCCTGGACCAGGCCTCTTTCAGGCATACCCACACCTGCCGCACCACGGCCCACCTCCACGGGCCAAAAGTTAGCTGTTCCAGGCAAAGCGCTTTCCTATATTCTTAGTGAAACAAAAGCGAAGAGGAAATGATAGACTCTGAGACGGATGGGAGGTTAGACCCGAGCTATTCCTGCTTCTTCCTTTTACAGAGAAGGGAACTGAGGCTCCGAGGCGTTACTCGATTTACAAAAAGACTGAAAAAGAAAAAAAAGCAGCTGAAGTTCTTTGCTAGTCTATACCTTAATTTAGATTTTCTTTTTCTCAAATGGCTGGAGAGGAGAAGACTTTTTGACACAATCATAATTTAAGCAGCTTCTTCTTGGTTTTCTTTCTGGTGTAAAGAGCAGTTCAGGAAAGTAGAGTCACATGTATACTCCCCAATGGCACCCTACTCCAGTACTCTTGCCTGGAAAATCCCATGGATGGAGGAGCCTGGTAGGCTGCAGTCCGTGGGGTCACTAGGAGTCGGACATGACTGAGCGACTTCACTTTCACTTTTCACTTTCATGCATTAGAGAAGGAAATGGCAACCCACTCCAGTGTTCTTGCCTGGAGAATCCCAGGGGCGGGGGAGCCTGGTGGGCTGCCCTCTATGGGGTTGCACAGAGTCGAACACGACTGAAGTGACTTAGCAGTAATAAACATCTCAAGAGAATGAACTAGAAATATCTTCCTCTCTTGGATGCCACTGGAAATACTTGTGTATCTACATTTAACTCATTTCTTCTATGTGGCCACCGTTACACTCTTATCCTAAAGAGGGGCGTGGAAAAGACTTTCTCTTCCTGTCCCCTCACCCAGAATGTTTAAGAATATTTAAGCCTCTAACGGGTGCTCTGAGGTCAGAGTACCTGTACTGAGTCCTGACTGTACTTCTTGCTAGGAATGTAACCTTAGACAGGTGATGTCACCTCCTTCTGCCTCAGTTTTCTCATCTATGAAATGGCATGTTATATTAGCATTGTTAGAATGTTAGATAGGATGAGAGAATTAATACTTGTAAATTTCTAGAACAGTGCTTACCACATAGTAAATACACAATAATTCTTTGCTAATAATATTACTTTTATATGTGACCTTACTTGGGTGACCTTGGGCAAGTCACCAAAGCCATCTGGGAATCATTTGTAAAAATGAATGGATTGGGAAGACTTTTCTGATGCTAAATTTCTAAGGTTCTGTCCTACAAGGTTGCCATAAAAGTGAAATCAATAGTTACATTTTCACATTGACTGCAACATTTCTGGAAAACCATGCTTTGGGGGTTTAAAGATGAATGTCACTGATAATTGGAAAACTTTCTCTTTTTCATGAATGATCTTCTCCATTTGCTCCTTATTGCTCATAAATTGAAAAAGTTGTCTTGAACTTCAGAACGCGAGCGTTAGTGAAGGAACACAGATTTAAAGGGTGAAGACCATTAGAGTGCCTTTGTCTTTTCTGGCTTCATTGTGTGGGTGTTTACATTCTGCAGGCGAGGAGACTCCGGCTCCCTCTGACCCTGACCTTTACATAATATTTATTGGATTAGGAAAAAAACAATTCAGAGTAATAAAGATTTCCGTGCATGCATTTATTATACACAGAACTGTGCTTCATTTTGGAAAATCTGTCCCAAACCTACTCAGGCAAATCATCCATTACAAGGTCACTGCAGACTTAGCAGAATGCCCTGCTGAAATCTTATATTTTAGCTGGAATGGCAGTGAAGGCATGAAGAGAAAGAGAAGAGAGACATTTATCCTGAGGGAGGGACCTTCACCAACTCTGTGCAGATAAGATAGAAGTATCCAAGGTGATCTTAGGATGGCCCATTGGCTACAGAGGAACCATTAGGGTGTGCAGAGGACCCACTTTCGTTCCCAGGGACTAGGCTCCCCCGCCTCTCCCCATCTCCTCTATTGCCTTATTTTCTCCTTCTTCAAAAATCTCACAGACCAAACTTTCTTCTCTGTTTCCAGTTATACCACCCCAGGTCAGGATATCTCAAGTCTCAATCCCTGTGACCATCTCTGAGCACCTCTCTTTGCCACTCCTTGGCCTAACAAATCTGTACCACATGAAGCTTCCAAAAATACTTATCTTACATTCTACTTTCCTTTGGTTACTTAAATAACAAAGCCCAGAGATATGCTCTTACTTATCAGTTCAAATCAATGTTTCTCAGACTATCATCCTCAGCTCTCTATGGATTAGTTCCTCAATATCTATCCAGTTTATTTCTGAGAGATCTGAAGTCTGGGCTCCCACAGAGCAAGGTTCATCTCTCTTAGCTCAACAAATATTTCTTAAATAAGACAGTTTTAATTAGACAGGGCTCAATTGCTCATATAAATACAGGACTTATCAGATTTTCTATTTCTTTTGTGGTTACTTTTGACAAAATATTTTTCTACAATTCTATTCATTTTTTTTCTTACACATATATTTATGTTTTTTATATCATGCGTTTTTAATATCATGTGTTGGATTGGTAGTGATATTTCTTTTCTTTTTCTTGTTATTAATAAATTGTGCTTTTAAAATTGTAATTAGTTTTTGTCATAAAATATCCAAATATTTTTTGACTCATCAAAGAAGAAATTTTTGACTTTTTGATTTTCTTCATTGTACATTTGTTTTATAGTTTATTAAATTCTACTCTTATCCTTATCATTCCCTTCTTTCTTTAGATTAATTTACTGTTGTTTTGTCCTATTGCCTGAGAAAGTACTTAGTTAATTTCTAGCCTTTCTTCTTTTTTATTACTATATGAATTTAACACACTAATTTCCCTTTAAAATTGGTTTTGGCTGTGTCTCACAAATTTTGATATGCCAGCAAATTTGGAAAACTCAGCAATGGCCACAGGACTGGAAAAAGTCAGTTTTCATTCCAATCCCAAAGAAAGGCAATGCCAAAGAATGCTCAAACTACCACACAATTGCACTCATCTCACACGCTAGTAAAGTAATGCTTAAAATTCTCCAAGCCAGGCTTCAGCAATATGTT
>NW_011494639.1:1214923-1217217 GCF_000754665.1 Bison bison bison | reverse complement strand
TGGGAGGGATTGGGGGCAAGAGGAGAAGGGGATGACAGAGGATGAGATGGCTGGATGGCATCACTGACTCGATGGACGTGAGTCTGAGTGAACTCCAGGAGTTGGTGATGGACAGGGAGGCCTGGTGTGCTGCAATTCATGGGGTCGCAAAGAGTCGGACATGACTGAGCGACTGATCTGATCTGATTTTTATCATTTAGTTCCAATTTTTTTCTAATCTCTACTGCAACTTCTTTTCTTCTTTTTTAATGAAAGGGTCATTTATAAGTCTCTTGCCTGATTATCAGATTGGAACGCAGGAAGAGGAAGATTTCAGGTATGGTTTTGTTGGCTTAAAAGTGTCTAAGAGAATTAATCAGAGGGAAAACTAAGTCTAGAGCTCAAGAGATAGATCTGAGCCTGATACAAATATCAGGAATTCCTTAGCAAAGCAAAGGTCATGAAATCTTGTAAGTAGATGAATAACCCAGGAACAGAAAATTGCATGAATAGTCGAAGGCCAAGAGAAGATAACTGAGGACCATCAAAATTTAAGGAGTAGGAAAACAAGACGAGCTTTAAAACAGACTAATGCAGCTACTGAGATTGGAAAGTGATTGAAATGGCATTATACTTTATTTCTTAATTTGCCTAAAAGGGGGAAAAGAAATATTATGGTGACAAATCTGACAAGGGACTTGGGGAAAAAAGACTTTTTAAAAGATATTAAAATCTTGAGTATCTGTTAATGGAACTGGGCAAAAGCCACAGAAAACTAGATACTGAATATGGATTGAAGAACATCTTTGAAGAAGGTAAGAGTCAGTAGGATCCTCAATAGAGCAAAAGGTAAGAGCCCTGGTTGGGAAAAGGGACACCTCAGTCTCTGCAGCCAACCAAGGGATAGAGAGAGTGAGTGCAGACTCATATGTAGAGGTTTGGGGAGCAGGAGGCCAAAGGGCTTCTCCTGGTGTTTTGTGTATTAAATCAAAACTGACATAAGTCTTATGAAAATTACAAAGGGAGAAGAAAATATTCACATTTAAGTCCTGGTCCACTTTTCGAAATTAGCAATGATAACTGAAATATAGAGGGTTTACAGATTTCTCCTTTTCTTTAGTTATTCTTCACATCCCTCTCTGGAAAGACTCCAGAGAGAGGGTATGTAAGCTTAGCCGCTGAGCTAGGGCTGCGTGGCAGAGAGTGATACTTCTCCAAGTGCAGTCCCTGGATCAGTAGCATCAGCAACTAATGACTCATCAGAAACTCAGAAATGCAAATCTTCAGGTCCCATCCAAAAACTATTGACTGCAAAACTCTGAACGTGGGGCCTTGTATTATTCTCCTAGGTTTTCTCTAACAAGTTACAGCAAACTTAGAAGCTTAAAACAACAAAGATGTACAATTTCATAATTCTGAAGACCAGAAGTCTGAAATCGAGGTGTCAGCAGGGTCATGCTACTCCTGAAAGCTCTAGGGGAGAATCTTTGCTTACCTCTTTTGGCTTCTGATGACTCCAAACGTACTCGGCTTGTGGGCGTATAAATTCAGTATCTGCTTCTATCTTCACGAGGTCTTCTCCCTTGTGTCTCTTTGTCTCAAATTTTCCTTGGCCTTTTTCTTATAAAGACACCTGTCATTGGACTAAAAGCCCACCCTAAATCTAGGTTGATTTCATTTCAATATCCTTAACTCAATTTTCTCAAGTTCTTGGAGTTAGAACTTGAACATATCCTTTTAAGAGCTGTTGTTTGACCCATGACAAGCCTACTAGACTGCTTTAAGATGACATAGAGTAGTGAATCTCAAAGCTGACTGGGCAGAGCTTATAAAATCCCTGATAATTAAATCAGAATTTTTGAAGAGGGTACCAAATTTTACCAGATGATCACAATGTCAGCTGAATTTGAAAATCCACAGTATCAAGAGAAGAATATTAACTATAGAGTTAGACAAACCTGGGTTCCAATGTTGCCCCTTTATCGTATCAGAAGACTTTAAAATGGAGATAATCATAGCTGCTTCATATTATTACAATATTATGGAGCTTAAAAAGAATTGTGTATGTAAAGCACTTGGATTTTAGCTGTATACTGCCTGACTTCAAAGCTTCATTCATTCATTCATTCATTCACTCAGAGCTTATTTATTGAAGCATTTGAAATGACATTCTGCTGAGAACTTTGGTTCTACTTGTAGCCCTCCCTTGGAGACAGCAATGGCAACCCACTCCAGTACTCTTGCCTGGAAAATCCCATGGACAGAGGAGCCTGGTAGGCTGCAGTCCATGGGGTCTCTAAGAGTCGGACACGACT
>NW_011494639.1:1212854-1214823 GCF_000754665.1 Bison bison bison | reverse complement strand
CACTTTCATGCATTGGAGAAGGAAATGGCAACCCACTCCAGTGTTCTTGCCTGGAGAATCCCAGGGGCGGGGGAGCCTGGTGGGCTGCCGTCTATGGGGTCGCACAGAGTTGGACATGACTGAAGCAACTTAGCAGCTGAGGCAGCAGCAGCATAGCCCTCCCTCAGCTTACCTCTGAAAGCAGGTAGAAGGACCTCCTTTGTAGCATTCTGCTTATATCCCTCTCAGCTTTCAGAAAGGAATGTATTTCTGCCTGCCCCAGTTCAAGATCTCTTATCTGATTGCTGCTCCTGCTGCTAAGTCACTTTAGTCATGTCCGACTCTGTGCAACCCCATAGACGGCAACCCACCAGGCTCCCCCAACCCTGAGATTCCCCAGGCAAGAAAACTGGAGTGGGTTGCCATTTCCTTCTCCACTTATCTGATTGAGTTTATATCTAACTGGACACACAGAATATCTGGGTGCTAAGCATTTTCAAGGAAGAATAATCTTGAGCTCATATCTACTTACTACTCATCAAATATTCTGTTGAGCAGAATACTTTTCCAGGAAGACTGCATAAAAGACTAAAAATATTCCACATTCCAAATATTTTATGCTTCTTTTTTCTTTTTTTTTAGAAAAAAAGAAAAAGAAATTGCTATCAAGCATCTAAATGTCAAGGGCTGGAGGTACTGTGATAATTTTAGTCGTTCTGTAACTAAGTCTAGTCAAGAGACAAAAAAACAATCAACTCAAATCACGAACAAAGGTAAAATTGCAGCCATGGCAAATTCTGTGAAGGAGGCTTGCCCAGTAAGACGTTGTAAACCTATAACACGATTGGACAGAGTCAGAGAGGTCAGGGAGGCTCTCCTGAGGAGGGAATCTTACGCTGAGATATCGAGTATGACCAGGAATTAACCCGGTGTAAAAGGAAAGAAAAACATTCCAGACAGAAGGAATGGCAGGCAAAATGCTGTGTGGCAAGAGTAAAAATTTCCCCTCCTCACCCTTTTCCTTGTTTCCTGTTTTTCCTTCCCCTCCCTTAGCACCTCTTGGTAGCAAGATGTCCACCCAATGTCCAGATTATTGAGTTCACATTCAAGTCACAAAATAAGGGAAAAGGGGAAAATACTAGATTTTATCTTTCCTTTTGTCAGAAATTAAAAACTTTCCAAGAAGTCCCACTGAAGACTTCCCTTATATTTCATTGAATAAATGCTCAAACTTAGGTCTCTGACAAAGAGGATCAGGACCAACAAAAATTGATCTAAATCCAAACAGCCCTTTATCTTATTCCAAGGTCAAATATGGGTTTTCTGAGCAGAGAAGCTGTGGCTGCAGGAATTCTGTTGGGGAGGCAATAAATAGTGCCTGCCCCAGAGACTAGAGCATGGTGCAGGTCAGTCGGTCAGTCAGTCCAGTCACTCAGTCATGTCTGACTCTTTGCGACCCCATGAATCGCAGCACGCCAGGCCTCCCTGTCCATCACCAACACCTAGAGTTCACTCAAACTCATGTGCATCGAGTCGGTGATGCCATCCTGCCATCTCATCCTCTGTCATCCCCTTCTCCTCCTGCCCCCAATCCTTCCCAGCATCAGAGTCTTTTCCGTGAGTCAACTCTTCACATGAGGTGGCCAAAGTACTGGAGATTCAGCTTTAGCATCATTCCTTCCAAAGAAATCCCAGGGCTGATCTCCTTCAGAATGGACTGGTTGGATCTCCTTGCAGTCCAAGGGACTCTCAAGAGTCTTCTCCAACACCACAGTTCAAAAGCATCAATTCTTTGGTGCTCAGCTTTCTTCATACTCCAACTCTCACATCCATACTTGACTACTGGAAAAACCATAGCCTTGACTAGACGGATATTTGTTGGCAAAGTAATGTCTCTGCTTTTGAATATGCTGTCTAGGTTGGTCATAACTTTCCTTCCAAGGAGTAAGCGTCTTTTAATTTGATGGCTGCAGTCACCATCTGCAGTGAT
>NW_011494639.1:1185989-1212074 GCF_000754665.1 Bison bison bison | reverse complement strand
GATGTTGGCAATTTGATCTCTGATTCCTCTGCCTTTTCTAAACCCAGCTTGAACATCTGGAAATTCACGGTTCACATATTGCTGAAGCCTGGCTTGGAGGATTTTGAGCATTACTTTACTAGCGTGTGAGATGAGTGCACTTGTGCAGTAGTTTGAGCATTCTTAGGCATTGCCTTTCTTTGGGATTGGAATGAAAACTGATCTTTTCCAGTCCTGTGGCCATTGCTGAGTTTTCCAAATTTGCTGGCATATTGAGTGCAGCACTTTCACAGCATCATCTTTCAGGATTGGAAATAGCTCCACTGGAATTCCATCACCTCCACTAGCTTTGTTTGTAATGATGCTTTCTAAGGCCCACTTGACTTCACATTCCAGGATGTCTGCCTCTAGGCGAGTGATCATACCATCCTGATTATCTTGGTTGAAGATCTTTTTTTGTACAGTTCTTCTGTGTATTCTTGCCACCTTTTCTTAATATCTTCTGCTTCTGTTAGGTACATACTATTCTGTCCTTTCTCAAGCCCATCTTTGCATGAAATGTTCGCTTGGTATCTCTAATTTTTTTGAAGAGATCTCTAGTCTTTCCCATTATATTGTTTTCCTCTATTTCTTTACATTGATCTCTGAGGAAGCGATCTCTCCTTGCTATTCTTTGGAACTCTGCATTCAGATGCTTATATCTTTCCTTTTCTCCTTTGCTTTTCACTTCTCTTCTTTTCACAGCTATTTGTAAGGCCTCCCCAGACAACCATTTTGCTTTTTTGCATTTATTTTCCATGGGGATGGATGATCCCTGTCTCCTGTACGATGTCACGAACCTCCGTCCATAGTTCATCAGGCACTCTGTCTATCACATCTAGTCCCTTAAATCTATTTCTCACTTCCACTGTATAATCATAAGAGATTTGATTTAGGTCATACCTGAGTGATCTAGTGGTTTTCCCTACTTTCTTTAAGTCTGAATTTGGCAATAAGGAGTTCATGATCTGTGCCACAGTCAGTTCCTGGTCTTGTTTTTGCTGACTGTATAGAGTTTCTTCATCTTTGGCTGCAAAGAATATAATCAGTCTGAGTTTGGTATTGACCATCTGGTGATGTCCATGTGTAGAGTCTTCTTTTGTGTTGTTGGAAGAGGGTGTTGCTATGACCAGTGTGTTCTCTTGGCAGAACTCTATTAGCCTTTGCCCTGCTTCATTCCATATTCCAAGGCCAAATTTGCCTGTTACTCCAGGTGTTTCTTGACTTCCTACTTTTGCATTCCAGTCCCCTATAATGAAAAGGACATCTTTTTTGGGTGTTAGTTCTAAAAGGTCTTGTAGGTCTTCATAGAACCATTCAACTTCAGCTTCTTCAGCATTACTGGTTGGGGCATAGGCTTGGATTACTGTGATATTGAATGGTTTGCCTTGGAAACGAACAGAGATCATTCTGTCATTTTTGAGATTGCATCCAAACACTGCATTTCGGACTCTTTTGTTGACCGTGATGGGTACTCCATTTCTTCTAAGGGATTCCTGCCCACAGTAGTAGATAATGGTCATCTGAGTTAGACTCACCCACTCCAGTCCATTTTAGTTCGCTGATTCCTAGAATGTCGATGTTCACTCTTGCCATCTCCGGTTTGACCACTTCCAATTTGCCTTGATTCATGGACCTAACATTCCAGGTTCCTATGCAATATTGCTCTTTACAGCATCAGATCTTGCTTCTATCATCAGTCACATCCACAGCTGGGTATTCTTTTTGCTTTGATTCCATCCCTTCATTCTTTCTAGAATTATTTCTCCACTGATCTCAAGTAGAAGATGGAAAATAGCAGGCCAAGGGTGATATTTAGGCAGTTACAATAACAGGACTCATTGATTCGTTTGTCATGAGGTTAAGAAAGTGGTATCTTCTAGTAGAACAAATAGCCATATGAGCAGAGCGTTATGTAGGTAAAGAATCTGGTGCTTCTAAGAGCAGAATATCTTAGCCTAGACACTAATACAATATTGGGCTAGATAATTTTGTGTGTGTGTGTGTGTGTGTGTGTGATTGTATTAAATTTGCCAGAGAAACAGAACATACATATGAGAAATTAGCTCACCTGAAGGAGGCCGAGAAGTCCCATTGAAGCAGGAGATAGATGGCCCCAAATTAGACATTTACAACTAGACTCTTGTTTATGCTTTGAGACAAAGATGATAGCTGAAGCAGGATAGGCAGCTGGACTTGGTCTCCTGTAAACACTCCAAGATAATGGAAATGGTAGACAGGGGCTAAGACCTGCTTAGGTAAAAGATAAGGAGGTCATATATATCTTTCTTAAAATCAAAGAGATGCTTCCCCCAAACTATCGGTGTGCAGAAAAGATCCTCAAGGGAGGGGACCCTGGACCATACTATGCCCTGCTAACTTCCCAGAGATCCTCACACGGGAATCCATCTTGGCTAAAAGAGGCACACATACAAGGGAGCACCCTGAAACAGACCAGATGTGGATGGGGAGACCAAGAAAGCAAGATGACCGGCCAGAAGAAAACCACAGACTTGTCCCCATATGTGTGATTTTTGTTGTTAAGTCACTCAGTCACGTCCATCTCTTTGCGACCCAATGGACTGCAGCACACCAGGCTTCCCTGTCCTTCACCAACTCTTGGAGCTTGCTCAAACTCATGTCTGTTGAGTCGATGATGCCATCCACCCATCTCATCCTCTGTTGTCCCCTTTTCCTCTTGCCTTCAATCTTTCCCAGCATCAAGGTCTTGTCTAATGACTTGGCTCTTCACATCAGATGGCCAAAGTATTGGAGCTTCAGTTTCAGCATCTATCCTTCTAATGAATATTCAGAACTGATTTCCTTTAGGGTTGATGGGTTTGTTCTTGCAGAAACCGCCCTGAAAGGGTGTAGCACACTCTCTTTCCCCTCTCTCTCTCTGAGACCGCTCACGCTTTCTCTGCATGTATCATCTCTCCTAGTAAACTCTTTCCTTGCCTCACTACTTTATGTCTCTTGGCTGAATTCTTTCTTTAAATCAGAAAAGAGCCAGGGGCCACTAGTCTCTGCTGGTCTAGGGGCTAGGATTCAGTACCTTCACTGACGTGGCCTGGATTCAGTTCCTACTCGGGGAACTGAGATCCCACTTCAAGCTGCCATACACCGCAGCCACCACCCCACAGCCACTCAACAGCATCATAATTTGCTGTCTGCCAGATGGAGATACAAGAGAGCCAAAGTGAAGTTCCCATCTGAGTTCGAAGGCCTGAGAACCAGGGGAGCAAAAGCTAAGAATTTCAGTCCAAGCACCAGAGAAGATGAGATGAGATGTCCCAGTTCAACCAGTGAAGCAGGAAAATTACGGGGCGGATTCATCCTTCTCCCTCCTTTGGTTCTACCCAAGCCCTGGAGAGATTGGATGATGGAGGCCTCACTGGAGAGGACAATCTGCTTTACTGAGCCCACAAATTCAAATGTTAATCTCATTCAGAAATATCCTCCCACCCCAAAAGGAATGCTTAATCTGGGCCCTCCTTGGCCTGTCTAGTTGGCACATAAAATTAACCATCACAGTGGCTGACCTGTCCACTGAAGAATGTTCAGCAGCATCCTTGGCCTCTATCCACTCCATGCAAGAACCGCCTGTCCAGTAGTAACTACGTCTCCAAATGAGCCCTGGGAAGAAAATTCACCCTCCATTGAGAGCTGTTGCCTCAGAGGATTCTTTCTACTGGATATGGCCTTGGGTGATGTGATCACAGGGGCAGGACTAAAGGGACAAGGGGAGAAGGGGCATTGTCCAGGGCACACAATTTCAAGAGACTCGTACAATCCTGAGAATGAGCGCCTCCTTAAATTTGCACCCTAAGACACTCACATACCTCTCCCTTCTTCTAATGTGTGGTATTAGCATAATTTTAACAAGGATAAACCTGATTCTGCTTATAACTGGTTCTTCTTCAAGGGTGTTGTTGAGGATATTACTCTGTATCCAGTACAGAGTAGACTGAGAAACCCCAGGAGGATTTCTGCTTATTTTTTTGGAAATAGAGATGTTTTTCCTAAGCCACTGGATTGCTTTTATCTGATGAACATTATGAATTGTACAACCATTTGATTCCCTTTTTTCATGCTTGTTATTAATTTTCCCTCTTTTTTTGTATTGACTGTTGTCAAACTTGGAAACCAAACCAGCAGTTTCCGTGGCAAGAATGTATAATAATATTTCCAGCATTACTCCTGACTATATTCGAAATTTTTGCCTTTGTTTTTCCTCTGTTTTGTCTCAGTTTTGTGTTGGGTCATTGTACATTTTATGCATTCTTATAAAATACCTTAAAGATATTTGGCGCTAATATCATAAAGTATCCAGCACAGGCCCTGGCCCCAGAATCCATTCGGTATATAGCTACTTCCTTCCTTCAACAGTGAGATCTGAGAGAAAGGGGCTGTCAGGGACAGCTCTTTGTAAATGGCCATGTGCTCTAGAAGGATACGAGCAATATTTGGGGGTGAGGGTGGTTTCTGAAGGCAAAGAAACAGAGGCAGCTAGTGTCAAAAGATTCTAAAAATAACATTTACGTCTCCAGGAAAATAAATAACTTTCAGTGGTAGACTTTTGACCTGTGGCTTTGTTAATCCAAACTCTTGGGGGTTAGAGAACTTTCATAAACCTGCCACCTACATCCCACCCTGAAAGCACTTGTTAGTCCTTGTTCAAGTGTCTGAAGTGTCATGCTCCTCCACAGTGGGTGCGCGTTATGACTGTGAGCTGTGTTCCATCTTCCAAAGACAAGATGCGAGCAGAATGACAGACGGATAACTTAAGAAGCGCTTGGGAAACTGACGGCTGCATTAAGTGAGAGAACATTGAGCCCTGATCAGCAAAGACAGGGCGGAGGGTGCGGGCAGGGGAGGGGGAGTCTGTTGCTCTAAATAGCCTCTGCCTCTTGCAATGAGATTACTGCATTTTCATCATAATTATTAAATCTTGGCAAGAGGCTCAGCAGCCTGTTACCCACCTCCCTGATGTCAGGCTGCTCTCCCCACTCTGCAATTTTGAAACCTGGCTGGCAATGGCACCCTGAAGAGCAGTTCTAACAGCGCTGCAGCAAACTTTCCCCCACTTGAAATCTTCAATTATATATGTATAGACTAATGGCAATCTACATCCTACCATTTTCTCCCTCTGTCTTTTTTCTTATCGCCATATCATTAGCTTCAACAAAATTAAGTTAGGGACATTTAGTGCTCAGAGAAGCCAGGGGAATAATAACAGATGGATTAGGGTAAAGGGGATAAGGCAGACAGAGGACAATTTGACTTCCTTTTAGAAAAGTTTGAGCTACACAAAGAGAAAGACATGTAAGGTAACATTGAACTTCACAGAGAAAATTTCAGCCCATGGTGAGTTGAGCTACTAAAAACCCCAAGATATTAAATAATCACCATCCTTGAGGGGAATGTATGGGGCAAATTGAAGTGATAACATGTATTGTACAGTGTAAAGCACTGGGGAAAAAAATAAAGAGGTGATAAAGTACTATTATTTTCCCCTGCCTATTTAAATTATTAGTTAAATAAATAACAAAGGTTCCGGATTAAAATCAACCATCCCTGCATGTCAGAGACACTGGGGAATGGCACTTGAAGGACTCTGTAGAAATATGGCATCTGAACTTCATCAGAACCCAATAAAAATCAAATCTCTACATGCACCCTTTGAAGGCCTTATTTGGTCTTATCCATTTGTTATTAGGGCTTCCCTGAGATAGCTCAGTTGGTAAAGAATATGCCTACAATGTAGGAGACCTCGGTTCTATTCCTGGGTCAGGAAGATCCACTGGAGAAGGGATAGGCTACCCACTCCAGTATCCTTGGGCTTCCCTCGTGGCTCAGCTGGTAAAGAATCCACCTGCAATGCGGGAGACCTGGGTTCGATCCCTAGGTTGGGAAGACACCCTGGAGAAGGGAAAGGCTACCCACTCCAGTATAGTCCAAGGGCTCACAAAGAGTCGGACATGACTGAGTGACTTTCACTTTCACTTTCATTTGTTATTAACATTAGTTAGGCTCAAAGTTCAGGTCTGGCTCTACTGAACTGGCAAAAGTGTCTTGAACATGTTGTTGTTTAGTCGCTAAATTGTGTCTGGCTCTTTTGTGACCCCTTGGATTATAGCCTGCCAGGCTCCTTTGTCCATGGGATTTCCCAGGCAAGAGAACTGGAGTGGGTTGTCATTTTCTTCTCCAGGAGATTTTCCTGACCCAGGGACCAAACCCATGTCTCCTGCATTGACAGGCAGATACTTCAGCACTGAGCCACCAGAGAAGCCCCTGTTTTGAATATAGTAGGTATTTGATATGTGTTCACTGAATTAAATTAAGGTTAGTGTACATATGTTTCAAAACCAAAATAGGTAAATATGAGAGAATGTCATGTGAAAACAATTTTTTAAAACAAATATATTCTAGGATTTCACAGATCTATATTCCAGTGGGGAATGAAGAAACCAGAGCTTTATAGGGTGGATGTAGCTTTTCAGAATTTATTAAAAGAAAAAAAAAAGCTCTCTTTTGTTTATCTTACATGATTTTTCACCAGACTCTTATAGGGAAGTTTTTGTTATCCAAATGAGATAGATATCGCTAGTGCCCTTCTAGCCCATGAAACACGTCCTTGCTCTTAGGTCAGGCCAGGAAATGAGTTCAAACCTATTGGCTGCTAGAGAAAATGACAGGGGTTCATTCCTGGGGAGGTGACGAGATGACCATAGATCATTATCTGGCCTCTCTTCCCAAATTCATTGACCAGTTAGACTATACATCCCACATGATGAAGCTACAGGATGAAGTCATTATCAGCCTGGACTTTAAAGTTATCACATAAAGTAAAATTACCCTGAAAGGTCATCTAGACCCATGTGGATATTTGTGCATAGGAATAAACCTTTGTTGTGCTAAATTACTTAGAGCTGGCTGGGCTAGTTACAGAGCATTATAAGACCTATCCTTATTAATATACTAAGCTTTATAAACGAGAAAACTGAAGCTCAGAGAATTATTTTAAATCGATCCAGATAACACTGTAGGTAAGGGACAAAGAGTGGTATAAGAACCCAGATCTTGCTGAAAAATATATCAAAGAAAGAAAAACACCCAGCCCTTCTGCAGGGTGGGAGGAAAAGTCATAACTGAACTTTTGTTTGGGTTTTTTTCTGGTTATAGAGATTGGCAGTGGTACCTACTCTGGGCTGCAGGGTCCAAGAACAGAAACGTTTCTTCTGTTCCGAAACACAGACGAGCAGGGGAAATAGTTATTTATGTGCTTTCTGCACCATCTGAAGAGCTTTTCCCACCGTGTACTAATAACTTTTGTTTCTGGGAAAGAAAGGCCCACATCTTAGTGGGTTGACACACAAAAGAAGTTTATTTCTAACTTACACAAAGTCCAGTCAGTGAGCTTGCGAGCTTAGCTTCACACGGTTCTTCAGAAGCTCAGGGTGATAGATTCTACCACGTACAGCACACGGTTTCCAAGGTCGCCCTCAGCACTGGCACGAAGCCAGCACACAGAGAAAACTCCAGCGTAGGGAGCCGAGCTGGTCGTTAAGGACCCAGCTTGGCAGTGGATGGCATCACTGCGGTTTCATTCCATTGGCTAGGAGACAGTCATGTGGTTCTGCTTGCCTACAAGGAAAACCAGGAAAGCTGGCGCTGGGTGCCTAGGAAGAAAAGGAAAAGAATTGGCAAGCATAGAGCAGTCTATACCACAGTCAATCTTTCTGGTCACCAAACAACCATTCCACTCTTTTTTCCCAAGAATAAACCACACTCACTCACCTCCATTCATCCTCATGAGGCAGCCCCAGGTCCTGTGTGGCCCCTTCTTCCCGCTCAAAGTCCAGGATCTTCGGGTGATAGTCAGTGCTCTCCATCAGCTGCCATGCTTATTTCCCAAAATCTGAACCAAGAAGAGAAATGAACTGTCCTCACAAATAATGGTGATGTAGGGATAGAACCACTTCAGGAAAAAAAAAAAAAGAGCAGAAAACAAATAGCAGTCACTGGTTCCCTTTGGTTACGGACTCCTGTGGGGCAGGTCCTGTGGAGGTCCCTGGCCGAAGTCGTACAGATTTCCTTGGCTAGTTTCTAACTGCTCTCTGCACGAGGAGTTACCTGGCACATAGTGTCTGTGGGCCTTGGGGACACCCCCTCCAGGTGGCTCTTCTTTACCTACTATTCTCTAAATCTAAAGGTCCTTGAGGGCTGTCTAGCTTGTACAGTATACTTTTTGTTTTGGCTAGTGATATTAAGGAGTCTAATAGCTCTTTCTAGGAGAAGGAAATGGCAACCCACTCCAGTATTCTTGCCTGGACAATCCCAGGGATGGGGGAGCCTGGTGGGCTGTCGTCTATGGGGTTGCACAGAGTCGGATACGACTGAAGCGACTTAGCAGCAGCAGCAGCAGCTTGATACCTTTGGTTCAATATCCAATACAGTTCTCCTGAAATCTTAGGAGGCTTCTGATTCTATTTGCTTCTGATCAGCTCCTTGTATCAGAAACCCAGCCCAAACTTATTTTCTAGACACAATTCTCAATCTGTTTTATTTCTTTACTTTCTTACCTTACGTCTCTCTTTCTTAACTTAATATTGGTTTACTTTCAGCCTGGAAAAATTCACGGAAAGGTGACACCTGTAATCTCATATTTGCCACAGGGAAGAGTCATTTTCTTCAATTGGTGTTTTATAAGCCATTTGCTACTAAGTATATTTTTTCAAATTACATCTTTTTAAAGTTTGAGTTTGTATGTGCAGAGTTTTTCCAACGTTTTGAAAATTGAAAAACTGCTGGTATTTCTTTATTTCTTTTCATTCTAATTGAAAATCAGTCAATTGTACCCTGAGATGGTGTCTTTCTTATAATAGCTTTTCAATGATGAACCATCATAACTATTTCCTTCTGATTCTTTTAGCCATTTTCCTTAGCATCACTGGCTTAGCAGGTATATAATCTTATTTCCATGTTTTATCAGATATTTTGATGAAAATTTTGCTTCTAAATAACAAGTTCACTTGCCCCGCCTCCCATATCAGTTTCTTGGTTCTGTCTCTCCCACTGCCAAGTCAGTACCACATACTTCAGATTTTTCATCCGATGGTACCCCAATTCTGATAACAATTGCTTTAGTTGTTAAGATATCAAGCATACCTGAAATCTTAATGATTTAGTGGACATTTATCTTCTTTCATCATAAATTCCAAGTGGGGGTGCATGTGGGATCCCAGCCTTCCTTCATTCAGGATCTTTGCCATCTTTTTTTCAACAATGCCATGGTCATGGACATCCAGATGGCGCATACAGGGAATGTGAGTAAGAAGGATTTTACTAGGTATTCTTAGGCGCCAGGCTTAAAAGAGGTATATCTCACTTCTGACCACATTTCATCCGAGGCTAGGGTTTTACAGAGTGGAGAAGGCAGAAGAACAAGAGCCCCTGAGAGCAAAGGTTAAAGTGGTTAGGGTGTTAGAAGTTATTCAGGCAGTCAAAGAATTAAAGTCAGGAAGGTGCGTAGGAAAGGGAAGAAATGTGAATTTGAAGAACTGGTGGTCTTAGTGAGGTCTAAAAGCATGAGTTTTAGTAATAAAATGAGAACAATGGAAACACAGGCGTGATGATCAGAAAGGAAGATGTTGGAACAAGTGTTTTCACAAGTGGGATAGGTGGGTCCACATGATAGCAAGATGCAAGTTGTGGTTAGAGAGGTGGGTTGCTGAGGCCTGGTTAAGGTGTCTTTGTTCTAATATTTCAGTGCTTTGTGAGTCCAGCTCAGAGGCAGTGCCATGGTACAGGGGTTAAGCTAGAATGTTCTAGAATCAGAAAACCTTAGTCTGAATCTTGGCTCCATCACTTACAATCTCTGTGTTCTTGGCATGTTAACTTCCCTCAACTTTACTACTCACCTGTAATAGGACAATGAGAATCACTTCTTCATAATCAGGGGGTTTATATGTATGAGGTATTCATATACTCTAGATCATCCTAAACAGTCATTTAAAATCTGCATTTTATCTGTCATTCCTGACTAGTCTTTCTGTTCTCAACCTTCTCCATCTCTAGCTCTACCCCTGTTCCTACTCAAATTCAGTGGAACAATACTTTGGCCACCTCATGAGAAGAAGAGTTGACTCATTGGAAAAGACCCTGATGCTGGGAGGGATTGGGGGCAGGAGAAGAAGGAGACGACAGAGGATAAGATGGCTGGATGGCATCACCGACTCGATGGACATGAGTTTGAGTAAACTCCGGGAGTTGATGATGGACAGGGAGGCCTGGCGTGCTGTGATTCATGGGGTCACAAAGAGTCGGACACGACTGAGCGACTGAACTGAACTGAAACAGTATCCAATGTACACGGTTCCTTTGAATGATGTGTTGTAACTTCAACCTTCTCCCCAAGTTTATCACACAATTTCTAAATGGGAATTTCTTTTATATCACATTAGGTAACCAGTTTCAGAGGTAGTGGTTTAGTCTAAAGTTTTTTCATTTCACTGAATTTCTCTTGAGAAAACATAATTAAAAGTTTTTTTTGTTGTTTGTTTGTTTGTTTTTTTGGGGGGGGATGGTTTGTTTTTGATAATGCAAAGTTTGTCCAAAGGTATGGCAGGTGATCCAACATTACGCTGCCATCACAACCATTCCCATCACAGCTGGGAAGTGATCATTTCTAAAGGCAGTTCTCATGCCTCTCCCCTCTCCTGACCAGGAATCTCCCATAGCCTCCACAGCCTTACTGTGGTCCACAGACCAGCAGCGTCAGTATCACCTGGGTTGTTACAAATACAGAATTGCAAGCTCCATCCAAACCTACTGCATCTAATTCTGCATTTTAAAAAGATGTGAAGAGATTCTAAGACATTATAGAGCTTCCAAAGCACTGTTCTATAGCAAAGAGATGACTTTTCATTCCTTTGTCTGAAGGAAGTGTTGCATCTTAAAATAAGGTGTTCTGTCAGACATTAGGCAGAGCCCACCTGGGATTCATCTTTCCTATTAAAGACGTGGAATTATTAGACAAGTTCTATCCTTGTCTAATACTCATACCTTGAGATTCAGAAATGAGGGAGGGGCTGTTAAGTGGTACCTGGTTTTACAAAGAAATTTCTGACTCTGGACAACAAGATTTAAAGAGTAAGATCTTTCTTTTATGTTGCCTGAGGAAATTTACCAGTTTCCTTAATGCAATCGTCCCTTTACTTGAGAAGGGGAAAAACAAACAAAAACACTGAAAGAAAATCTAATAGAAATGATGTGTGTGTGCGTGTGTGTGCGTGTGTGTAAAATCCTCAAGAGTCTGTTCCATCTGGAGAGAAGTCTAGTATAGAAATCTGTTAGACTGGGGAAGTGGTAGTCTCCTGTAAGTAGATATTGATGTGTTCAGTTGCTAAGTCTGGTCTGACTTTTTGCCACCTCATGGACTGCAGCACGCCAGGCTTCCCTGTTCTCCACCATCTCCTGGAGTTTACTCAAACTCATGTCCATTGAATCAGTGATGCCATCCAACCATCTCATCGTCTATTGCCCCCTTCTCCTCCTGCCTTCAATCTTTCCCAGCATCAGGGTCTTTTCCAATGAGTTGGCTCTTCATATTAGATGTCTAAAGTATTGGAGCTTCAGCTTCAGCATCAGTCCTTCCAATGAATATTCAGGACTGAATTACTTTAGGGTTGACTGGTTTGATCTCCTTGCAGTCCAAGGAACTCTCAAGAGTTTTCTCCAGCACCACAGTCCAAAAGCATTGATTCTTCAGGGCTCAGCCTTTTTTACAGTCCAACTCTCGCATTCATACATGACTACTGGAAAAACCATAGCTTTGCTATAAGGACCTTTGTCAGCAAAATGATGTCTCTGCTTTTTAGTACACTGTCTAGGTTTATCATAGCTTTTGTTCCAAGGAGCAAGCGTCTTTTAATTTCATGGATATAGTCACCATCTGTAATGATTTTAGAGCCCAAGAAAATAAAGTCTATTACTGTTTCCATTTATCCCCATGAGGTCATGGGACTGGCTGCCATCTTAGTTTTTAGAATGTTTAATTTTAAGCCAGTTTTTTCACTTTACTCTTTCACCTTCATCAAGAGGCTCTTTAGTTACCCTTTGCTTTCTTCTATTAGAGTGGTATCATCTGTGTATCTGAGGTTATTGATGCTTCTCTGGCAATCTTGATTCAAGCTTATGATTCATCCAGGCTGGCATTTCACATGATGTACTCTGCATATAAGTTAAATAAGCAGAGTGACAATATACAGCCTTAACATACTCCTTTCCTAGTTTTGAACTAGCCCATTGTTCCATGTCTGGTTCTAACTTTTGCTTCTTGACCTGCATCCAGATTTCTCAGGAGACGGGTCAGGTGGTTCGGTATTCCAACCTCTTTAAGAATTTTCCACAGTTTGCTGTCATCCACACAGATGTTTTTCTGGAATTCGCTTGCTTTTTCTATAACCTTACAGATGTTGGTAATTTGGTCTCTGGTTTCTTTGCCTTTTCTAAATCCAGCCTGTACATCTGGAAGTTCTCAGTTCACATACTGTTGAAGCCTATTTTGTAGGATTTTGAGCATTACCTTGCTAGCCTGTGAAATGAGTGCAATTGTATGCAAATATAGTGAGGGGCTAAGAGAAATCTGCTTAGAGAAAAGACGGCAGGTGCCCCAAGGAATGCATTTGAAGTTGTGTTAGTATAACAAACACACCAGTTTTAATTAGAGTACACACTTATTTGGAAGGGGATGCTAGCGACTGATAGATGTTATGGTGGAAGCTAAAGCCCACTCCAAAATTATCAGCTTGGAGGATTAATTGCCTATCTGAGTGGAATCCTATCATTCAACAGCTATTATTCTACAAAGATTAAATGCAATGATTGCAGGGTGGAAGGTTTCTCTCAACAAACAAACACAAAAACTTAGTTAGTGAATCAATTATACATAAATACATATATTCACTCTTTTTAGATTCTTAAATGAACTTATAAGATTTCTTAAGCTTTCTGACTATTCTAGTTTTTTTCTGAATTTCTCACTAGCTATGTATTCCGGTAACTAGGAAGAAAACACAGTTTAAATCCCTGGCAAACACCACTTTAACCAAGTGATCTGGGTTAGCACTGCCATCAGAGTTGAACATCATCCACCCTCTGATACGACACGCTGAGCACACGATGTCACTTCTATGATGTTCTGGCCAAAAATGTATAACTTCATTCTGTTGTAGCTTTTCATGACAAAACATTATTAAATGAATCCAACTGAAGGACATTCTATAAAATACTGATACTCTTCAAAAATATCAAGGTTATGTGAGATAAGGAAAGCCTGAGTGACTGTCTCAGATTGAAGGAGACAACTCCAAGCAACGTGGGACAAGAGATAAGATCCTGTGACGGAAAAGTTTCATTGGTGAAGAAAATAGCAGAATTCTAGAAATGGTAGTTTGGTTACCATTGTATCATTGATAAGTTTTTGGTTTTAATTATTGTACTATGGTTATGTAAGATGTTAACATTAGGGAAAGGTGAGTGAAGGATATAGGGTCATTTTTTATACATTTTTTGCAACTTTTATGAGTCATAAATTATTATTTCAAAATTAAAAGAAAAAACTAAATAAAAAGCATTGAGGTCTTTTGTGTTTGTTTTTTAAGAAAGCTACAAAAATGGGTCCCAATCTTCTATCAGTCTTAGGAGGAAAGCCTTAAAGAGGATGGGAAAACAGATCAAGATCCTGTGACCATAACATAAGGAATAATGAAAACCCCAAGAATTGTTCTAAGTCTGGGGAATGGCGCTGAGCTTTACTTAAGTACAGCTCATGAAAATCTAAACCAAAAGGACATGTTAAATATATATGTGTACATATACATGAACTATATATCTATATTACATGATATTAGACCTATTTATACTATAATATTATATTAATATATCATATAGTCTAATATAATACTATTATAATACTATATATATAATATCTATAGTATTTCAATATATATAGTATTATATATAACACTATATATGTATATATTCTAATAATATAATACTATAATATTGATCTAAATCATAATAGTATTATAGAATATATTATATGTTCTCAGATATAATATATATCATACATTCTAATATAATACTATAATATAGATCTAAATCATAATAAAACAGTAACATATACATATATATATAAAATAATAATAATAAACAACAAAATGCTTTAAAAACATAATAAAAGCAATAACATATGACATATATCTAAAAACAGTAACATATGACATATATAAAAAGCTAAAATATATGATATACATATATATATATAAAATATACCTATAGTCATGCTTATTCTTTGGAAGAACTGATACGGAAGCGCCAATACTTTGGCCACCTGATGCAAAGAGCTAACTCATTGGAAAAGACCCTGACACTGGGAAAGACTGGAAGCAAAAGGAGAAGGATGTGGCAGAGGATGAGATGGTTGGATGGCATCACCGACTCAATGGACATGAATGTGAGCAAACTCTGGGATATAGTAGAGATCAGAAGAGCCAGGCGTGCTACAGTCCATGGGGTTGCAAAGAGTTGGACATGACTTAGTGACTGAAAAACAACAACAAAAATGGTAATTTCTATGGGCTTAACTGTGTACCCCTAAATTCATATGTCCAAGCACTAACCTCCAGGACTTCAGAATGTAACTATATTTGGAGTTAGAGCCTTTAAGCAGGTGATCAAATTAAAATGAGGCAGTTAAGTCTGGGCCTTAATCTGACTGGTGTCCTTGTAAGAAGAGGAAATGGGACAGACTCCTAGAGGAAAGATCAAGTGAAGACACAAGCAGAAGGAGGCCACCTGCAAGGCAAGGACAGAGACTGCAGGTGAAACCAAACCAGCCCATCCTTTGATCCTGGACTGCTAGCATCCAGAACCAGGCGATCTGGGCCATCTGCTGCTCGGTCTGTGACATTTTGTTATGGCAGCTCTAGCAAATTAAAATAATCATGTATATTCTAAATAAATCTGTATTTAAATTAGTCCTTTTTAAGTAGTCTAAACTTTTCATTCTTCCCCTTGCCTTTATGGGCCTCCCTGGTGGCTCAGATGGTTAAGAACCCACCTTTGGCAGGAGACCCAGGTTTTATCCCTGGGTCAAGATGCCCTGGAGAAGGGAATGGCTACCCACTCCAGTGTTCTTGCCTGGAGAATTCCACAGACAGAAGAGCATGACAGGCTACAGTCCATGGGATCATAGAGTTGGACACAACTGAGTGGCTTTCACATTACTTTCCCAGATGCAAATCTTTTGACATATGCATTTGAGACTCTTTTAGACCCATTTAAATCCTTATATCCTTTACAATCTTAAGACTTTAAACCCTTAAGACTTTCATCTAGAGGATGTTCCACTTAGTTTTAGGATGGATATTACATGTGTATGAGGTTTCTCAGATAACCCTTAAAATGCTTTTTTCAATGTAGGGTACTGCATTTAAAGATTTGGCCAACTATAGGATGCTCATAGGAAGTTAAACTGGCTTAGGAGAGGTCTACAAATCTTATCATTCTAGGAGCCGTGGTAGAATCTGATTTTGCTAAGGGCAACAAAACAACTTAGGAAGGACATGACTGATTCCTTTAAGCTTTTATAGGGCTGCCAGTTGGGAGAGATTAGGTTTATTTCACTAGTTTTTAGAGAGAAGTCTAGGACTAGCTGGATTTTAGTTCCAGGGACATATTTTGTTAACAACATAAGGAGATACATTTGAGCAATTGACCCCATCCATAATGCAATGGTCTAGCTCAAGGGGTGGTAAGTCCTCAGTCACTCAAGGCATTCAATCATTTAGTGACGCCCATCTGCCAAGGAATATGTAGATCAGGTTCTTTCAGAGGGTGAACTACTGGGCAGAGGTTGAGAAATAATGAAATTTTAGAGTCTTCTAACTCTAAGAGTCTTAGAGAATTCCAAGGGTAACATGGGAGAGTGAAAAGATTCTGGATTTTGGAGGAAAATACATGGAAAAAGAACTTTCAAAGATATTAGCAAGGGTATGTCCCATGGAGTCAAAGATTATATAAAAGTCATGCGTCTACCTTGCCCCAGAGGGAGTTGACTTAATTGGTCTAGGTTAGGCCTGGCATGGACATTTTAAAAAATTTCCTCTGGTAATTGTAGCATGCAGCTGAGGTTCAGATCTTTGATCCAGCTAAAGTATTTAAGAACATTATACACAATCATCCCCCAACTCATTATAATTTCCAGCAATTCTCAAAATCCTGAGCTTTATATCAGACTTCCTGACAAAGATGATGACATAAATTCTCCCGAGGAATGCTAATGCCAAGCCACCCAAGAGTTATGGAAACGTCACAGATTTTTTCACTGTCTACACTTGCCTGACAGCAATCATCACACCCAAAATTAATGCAAAAGATGGGTATCAGAATTTTGCATTTAATATAGAAGTTTTTTTCAAACTCCCCTATTGGGTAATAAATTGGAAGAAGCTGAGTAACTATTCTAGATGCTGTCCTATACTTCCGTTCAGTTCAGTTGCACAGTTGGGTCTGACTCTTTGTGACCCCGTGGACTACAGCGCACCAGGCTTCCCTGTCCATCACCAACTCCCAGAGCTTAGTTAAACTCATGGTCATTGAGTCAGTGATGCCATCCAACCATCTCATCCTCTGTTGTCCCCTTCTCCTCCTACCTTCAATCTTTCCAATGAGTCTTTTCCAGTGACTCAGGGTCTTTTCCAATGAGTCAGTTCTTTGCATCAGGTGGCCAAAGTACTGGAGTTTCAGCTTCAACGTCAGTCCTTCCAATGAATATTCAGGACTGATTTCCTTTAGGATGGACTGGTTGGATCTCCTTGCTGTCCAACAGACTCTCAAGAGTCTTCTCCAACACCACAGTTCAAAAGCATCAATTCTTCAGCGCTCAGCTTTCTTCACAGTCCAACTCTCACATCTATACAAACTACTGGAAAAACCATAGCCTTGACTAGACAGACCTTTGTTGGCAAAGTAATATCTCTGCTTTTTAATATGCTGTCTAGGTTGGTCATAACTTTTTTTCTAAGGGGCAAGCATCTTTTAATTTCATGGCTGCAGTCACCATCTGCAGTGATTCTGGAGCCCAAAATAAATAAAGCCAGTCCTAAACTTACTATACATCTATCATCCTGTACAGGTAGCTGGTGCCTAAAAAAGGTGGTCACCTTTGTTTGAAGGCAGTATGGAAAGATACCGTAAGAGTTAATAAGACATGAAAAAAAAATCAAAATTCAGGAGCTGCTGACTTGCAGAAAAAGTTTTCCCCTCTTTGGGAGTTGGAACAATTATAAAAATAAAAATAACTACTAACATTTATTGAGCATGTATTCTGTGCCTGATGCTATTTTAAGTAAGAATACTGCATCCACTGATACATTTAGTCGTCACAACAATCCTTTGAGGTAGGTACTATTTCACCTTCCTATCTAGTTATGTAGGTTTAGGAACTGAGGTACAGAGAGGCTAAGTGAATTTCACCAGATCCTATAATTAAGAAGCGATAGTGCTGAGATAAAACCAAGAATATCACAGTTTAGCACGCAAGCTCTTACTATACTCTGCTTGCGTATAACTTGTATGGCATCAGCAAAAGAGAGAGAAACCGATTGATGTCATCTGGTTCAGCTCTTCGTGTTGTAGATATCCACCAGGGTACGGGACTGACAGGTCCATCATGCAGACAGTCGCACAGGCCTGGCCACACGCACCCAGGCAGATAAACAGATCAAGGAAACCAACAGCCTACTTCTTTAGTCACCTCTGTCTTTAGACACCATATATGTCACTGCTTTCGTTTCATCCAATTAACTCATTTCTCCTATATAAAGGGAATCAAGTTTAATTAAAATTAGAGAAAATCTAATAATTGGGACACACTATTCAAGCACCTTTAATCTGATTTGCTTCTTATATAGCTAAGGCCTGCCTTCCTAAGTTGTCACTATTTTGGTTCTACACTGCATCAAATTTAACTGTTGCTATCTCACAGTTCCTACCTATTCCTTTTATGCTTGCTGACATTATCTCTTAAAAAATGAAGGTAAGGAATTAGCCCTGGGAATGATTTTTGTGATTAACATATTTATTTGAATGAATAGAGCACCTAATGATGCTTGAACATTTTTATACTAAGAGCTAGTTCATGTTTTTGCATAGAAAAATCCAATACAGTCATTCCTTCTCAGATTAACTTATGAAATAAATAAAATTAACTTTATGAAATAAATACAAGCTACTTGCACTTTTGACTAGATAAAATGGTCTTAACATTTTTCTAGAAGAGCCTATAGAATTGTAGCTAAGATAATTTTGAAGAAAGAGTATGGTAAGTTTATACTAGCTGATAGCTAGACTTATTATAAAACTTAATAGGTAAACAGTAAAAAAAAAATGGCATAAGAATATGTTTTATCCTGACTTCATGTTTTAACATTTTTAGATTTTCATTTGCCAGAGGATTTAACTCCTTGGAAGTCTGAAAATAGGAGAAGGCTTTGCATCAAAGTCGGGTCACCTAAATATTGTTGGTGTTTTATTATCAGAGCCTTTTATTTATCTTATTGTTGGAGCAACTTTATGTTGTTTTTAGTCTCCTAGCAGAATCTCTGATAATGTATATGGGACAAGGTAGCTAGATATAATTTAGGATGGGAAATAAAATAGGGAGTTTTCAACATGGAGGTAGGGCTTGAATTTATTTGCTTTATGTATTATTTTGATCCATTTCAGGGCTTTCTGGAAACAAAATCTAAACTCTCTCTACTACTCCAGATGCGCAAAAGAGTAGTGGCCAGTGTTGGAGATAACAGCCTAAGGAAGGTAGACCCTGAGTTCTTCTGATAGACCTTCTCCCTGGAGAGACAGCCACACACTTTACTCCGTTCGGTGAAACCCAGTGGATGTAGAGCAATGTGAGTGAGGAATGTCTTTTTTTCTACTCCCTGGATCCCTTGTGAAAGGATTTGCTCTAGCATCTCACTCTTTACACCAAGGGAAAAGGGAGTAACTGACTTATCAGTAGAATTCAAAAGGATGAAACAGGCTTGCTATACTCAACACTCTCCTTTTTTCTCCTGGGCACAGCTACAGCCTCCAGTCTTTAAGTCCTACCTGGGAAGGCAGTCCTTGGAGAGAGGACTAAGCAACCACCTTGAATTTTGAGGCTCAGTTAGCAGGGCCCATTTGGCTCTCCCAACAGAGTTACATCCTCTAATATACCTATTGCCAGTAATAAAGGTAGTATGTCTATGCCCATCTGCCCTACTGATCCTTATTCTCAAGTTATTTAGAACCCAAGGGTACTACACGCATGCTGGACCTCTTCAAACACTAGCATTTGATAAAAGTGGCTGCTTGACCTTCCAAGTTATACACTCATTTTGTCTTCTATGGAACATTAATTTCTTTGATGTTAACAGATGCTGTTAGTACAAGGATTGCATAGCTAAATGTATAATTCTAGGTAAAGCAAGATAAAATAGGTATTTTATTCTGCAGGACTTCTGGAAACCTTTAAATAGAAATATGCTATGTGAATCTTAATGAAGATTATTCAGCATATCTCAAATATATAAGTATCTGAACTTTTTTTTCTATTTAAAATCATACAGTAATAGTATTCTCTGGAACACATTTAGGGAAATCCTGAATAATTTCATAAGTTGGGCTAATTGGCAGTTTTCAAAGAAAAAATGAAATAGAAAGAACACTACCTGTGCTGCATACAAAACTAAATTACAGATGAATTTTTAAAAGAAAAAAAATGAAAATATAAACTATAATGATTACAAAATCTCAGAATGGGAAACATTTTCCAAACACTAAAGCAAAGAAAGAGCAGTCATAGAATAATGAATTTAATTTAGATAATAATAAAATTTAGATAAAATTAAAATTTAGATAAAATTAAAATTAAAATGTAAAAAACAACAACAACACACACCATCTGTGGGGGTGGGGGGAAGGAAGTAGCAAGCTGGAAGAAAGATACTGTTGAGGATACGCGAAAATGGTTCCATATGTAATAACTCTTACACGTGAACATTCAAAAGATGAGTATCCCAGGAGCAAACGGAGAGAGGGCATGATTTAACAGTTCACAAAAGAAATGCATTCAATATGCAAGAGAAAATATCTGATCTCACTGGTAGTCAGAATTACAAGTAAAAACAATGGTGAGATATCACTTTTTGTACTATATTTGTTAAAAATTTTACTTATTTTTCCCATACTATTTGTTCTAGGGATGTGAATCACTGGTTCTGGGAATCTTTTCTGAGGAAAAGCTTGACAATATGTTCCAAAGCCTTTTAAATGCACATAATTTTTGACTCAGCAATTCCACCTCTAGAAATTTATTCAAATGAGATGATCATAGCTGCTTGAAAAGATTTACATTCAAGCACAGCCATTTTATCATAGCTTATAATAACAAAAATGGAAATATCCATTAAGTCTGATCATAAATATAACAAATTCATGAGCTGGAATACTATGCAGTCATTAAAAATCATGCTCTACAAGAATAGTTAATGATGTGGGGAGATAATGATGATATACTAAGTGAAAAAGCATGTTTTAAAGCCATAAGTGCAACATAATTCCACTTTATTAGGAAATATATAGTGTAAAGTAGGCTATACACTAAAATGTAAATAGCACTTACATCTGGGTAGGTGGGGTTATGTAACTTTTTTTGTCTTTATTTTTTATTGAATTTTCCAATTTGTATGCAATTAAAATACATTGCTTTTTTAAATAAGAAAACATTATTTTCAAAAGGATTATACTAGTAAAGACTGCATTTTGCAAAGAAGGAATCTGTTTGCATACTTTATTAAAGTGTAATTAGTGAAGCTTTAGCCTATTGCATTTTTAAATGATAAGGATATGACTTTACTGCCTTGTGTAGAGTGAAAAATAAGATCGGCGCTTAAATCAATTGTGTATAGTACAATTCTTTCAAGAGCCCATGGATTGCATGGTCTGAAGGACTGGTCTTTTGGGTGATATATAGACCGTGACAGTTACCCATCTTCAGGTTACAAGCATGCAAAACCATAAGTCAAACTATTTTCTGACGTAAAGAGGTTCTGCGAATTCAGACTTCCCGAGTAATCCATGAAGTCCAAATTTTACACTCAATTCAACTACAGCAGCTATCAGCTCCCCTCAGCTGCGTCTAAACTACCCACATTATCTGAACATCTCCGCGAGCATCAGACCTGTTTATTTGTAACATAGGGATAAGGAGTTAGTGGAAACGAAAAGAAAACTGTCCTACACGGAAATCTCATATAACATAACTGAGAGGGCAAGGCCTCTTATTCTTCAGAGAGCCTGAAAAAGATTGTCTCAGAATCAAAATGGGAACACTTACTCTGTTTATCTGGTATTCTCCTATTATGTTCAGTGAGGCCACGCCATTTAAGGCTGTCTCTTGTCTGCCTCTGTCTCTTTTCAAGCACATCTGCAGAATTAAATTCCAGGCACTGCCAGGGATGCTTTCAAAAGCTCCGAATCAATTCTTCAATCATTCCACTTTCTTAGCTGTGATTAAAGACATGTGTCCCCTAATTAAGCTAATGAGAAATTGTTAATTGGCACAAAGCCCCCCTCTGTGCACACTTGTTAATGTCACCGTCACTTTGACAGGAGGAAAGATCAGAATCAAGGACAGAGTGTTCTTAAGTGACTTCCATGTTGGACTTAAGTACAGGAGCTCTGTTTGGGAAGTGAGGACTACCTGTTCTAGGACTTACAGGAGGGAATAAGGAATGCCATTTTTCTGCGGCATTCTTAGGGAAGTAAAAGGCAGAAATGCAATAGAACAATGGCTGACTTGTTGATTTCTTTTTTCCACTTCATTGAATGATGCTGGTAATTTTCTCATCTGCTTTCCAGGTAACAAGGAATCTATGTGGGCAGGCCACAGCCGAGCAGAAATACATATTATGAAGGACTGTTATTAAGGCTGTCTGTCCCAGAATCTTACCCCTGCCTCTCCGTCAAGTAGGAACTAATTACTCTTATCCAAGTTTCAGGAGAAAGCTGCAAAGAGAGAAAATAAGGACTGGTTAAAACCAACTAGGTCCAAGATGGTGGAAGATTTGACTTCTGGTGTACCTTGAGCCTCATTATACGCTCACTGTAATGCATTAGCATCTAAATTTGGGGGGCTTCAAAATCACTGAAATGGTGACTGTAGCCATGAAATTAAAGGACGCTTACTCCTTGGAAGGAAAGTTATGACCAATCTAGACAGCATATTAAAAAGCAGAGACATTACTTTGCCAACAAAGGTCCGTCTAGTCAAGGCTATGGTTTTTCTAGTAGTCATGTATGGATGTGAGTTGGACTATAAAGAAAGCTGAGTGCCGAAAAATTGATGCTTTTGAAATGTGGTGCTGGAGAAGCCTCTTGAGAGTCCTTGAACAGCAAGATCCAACCAGTCCATCCTAAAGGATAGCTAGACTTATTATAAATAAGTCTATAGGACTTATTATAAATCAATCCTAAGTATTCATTGGAAGGACTGATGCTGAAGTTGCAACTCCACTACTTTGGCCACCTGATGCAAAGAGCTGACTCATTTGAAAAGATCCTGATGCTGGGAAAGATTGAAGGCAGGAGGAGAAGGGGACAACAGAGGATAAGATGGTTGGATGGCATCACCAACTCAATGGACATGAGTCTGAATAAACTCTGGGAGTTGGTGATGGACAGGGAGGACTGGCATGCTGCAGTCCATGGGGTTGCAAAGAGTCGGACACGACCGAGCAACTGAACTGAACACACCAACCATGCCCTGATAGTTGACGATTGCCATGCCATCTGAAAAACCCCATGCAATGACTGAGAAGGAGAATTGCATCATTTCTGGGTCCAAACCATGCCCCTGTTCTTGGATGATTCATGAGTGTTCCTCCCACTCTTTCCAGTTCCCTCCCCTTTGCCTCACCTTCCTATATATTTGGTGTCTCCACTTGAATTGGGTTGAGAAGTTGATTTGCAAACTAGGTTCCTGCTTCTTCATCCTTTGACCATTGAATAAAGGTTGCACTGTTCCAGTCTCAGAATTGGTTTTGTTATTGACTGCAGGAACCCAATCAGAAAAAGAACCTCCCTGGCTGAGACAGCGGGTCTCAGCTTGGTCTAGGACACCGGTGGAGGTATAGTTGACCAACTCGGTAGCAGGACCATGAGGAAGGAATCTTCCTTAGTTATCCAGTTCACTGTTGGCCCATTTGTTTCCTCTTGGACTCGAATAACATCATTATTGCAAATTATCCTGCTGACACCTTGTGGATGGGAGTGCTGTGCTTTGACAGAGGAAGCAAGTGCTTTGGTAAGATTTTTCTACAGGATCCGTTTGGGGACGATCAGAACATTGTACTTGCTTAGCCTGTCTTGGTGTCTCCTGTGCACCTTTGCACACCAAAAATGAGGAATTCTCAAAATCTTGGAAAAGTTTGAAAATGAAATGGGTCAGGATTCATGGAAGATTCTCAAGAGAGCCTTAAGCAAGACAGGAGAACTGAAAATACGTGACCTTATCTTTTCATTCAGAGCAGCTAGTTCCAGGAAGTAGAACTTGCTATTCTAAGCAAGTTTGGTTTTAGAATAGCCCTGGATTGATCCTTTCAGAAAGGGGCAAGCCTGGAGGCCGGTTGTTTAGGTTACCGACAAAACTCTGCAAATGCCCGAGAAAAGCAACAGAAGTTCAGGAGAAGTGGTGGCTGCATCTGAAAGTCCATGACTTGTGAGTCATGGGGGTTAGAGGTGGGGGGCTCTGTTTCGTCTATCACCTGTCTGAAGACAGGTCTTCAGTAGTCTTGCAGATCGTACAAGTGGGGTGGGGTGGAGAGGAGAGGATAAGTGCTTTGCAGTTTGAAGGCCTGCGGGTCACTGTCAGAAGCCTGAGAGGATGTTGCAGCCAGCTGGTTCCCTGGTGGGGTTTACAGAGCTGGTCACTCCTCAGACAGCAGTTCCAGTGAGTGATTCAACGAGAAGGAAGAGGCCTGCGTCAGGTAAAAAATAATTTCCCCTTCTCCCTTTTAGGGTCATGGCTAAGAGCTCCCTGCAGTAAAAGACAGATAAACAGAAAAACAAAGAGCAGATAAATGTCATGTGTTCCTCCTATATACATGGGAGAGCCCCAGGAAAACTGAGTAACTCCCCGAACTGACCCATGGCAGCATAGTGAACAGGATAAGGTTGTTTTGCAGATATAAGTCATTGCCTTCTCCATGGATAAAAGTCTCTAGAAGGTTAGAAGCATTCTCTGCTTCTGGTACAGACAGGGAGACATCTTTACAGAAGAATTTCCTTTATGAACATGCATGTCTTACAAAAGAGTAATTTTTAACCATTTTTCAGGTCTTTTTCTGTAACTGCAGTTTCTTAAAAATAATCAGTTTGAGATAATTCTACCAAAGAGACATTTTAGGGTAGCAAATTCTGCTCCTCCTTACCTGTTAAGGAGAAAGTGGCTTCCAGGGTCAGAGGTGAGGGGTGTGGGCAAGGCGGTAGTGACAACGGGCGTGTTCCTTCCACCCAATGCCCTGGGCTGTGTTTGAGTCCAGGTAGACAATTGGTTGGCCTTCCCAGGTGGCTCAGCTGGTAAAGAATCCACCTGTTAATACAGGAGATACAAGATACGCAGGTTCGATCCCTGGAGGAGGAAATGACAACCCATCCCAGTATTCTTGTCTGGAGAATTCCGTGGACAGAGGAGCCTGGGGTCTACAGCCCATAGGGTCACAAAGAGTTGGACATGACTGAGCGACCGAGCACACAACAAGACTATGGGATATGAGCTCTCATTCCCAGAGAGGAAGGTCAAGAAGCACTCTCAGCATCCCAGCTGAGAAAGGATGACAGCCAGTGGAGGAGAGAGGCATTGTCGCTACTCCTGCAGTGCCCAGCCTCGCTTGGTGAGGCAGCCTCTGACACCGAGGCTGGCATTTCACAGTGGGCATCCACGTCTGGAGCAGCAGTGAAGCAGCCTGCAAAGCTGAGGACCTTGACAAGGGGGCCTGGGAAAGCAAGAGCAGAAGAGCCCTAGGGCCGCCGTGCGGTGGTTGCAGGGATGAGGAAGTCTACTCTTGCCAGACAAAGGCATCTGCCCTCCTGCAGCGTTCAGTGTGCATCTACAAGGCTGGGAGGCTGGTGGAGGCCTGAGTCACACTCTCCTGCCACGTGTGTGAGCAGGGAACATTTCAGGAAGTCTTGAGGTGGGTTGGGAACAGGAGGAGGAATGCAGGAAGCAGGTGTAACATCATGTGACTATAGACAAAGCTCCTGAGAAGCCTCTAAGATCCCTTCAAATCGTGGCACAGGCACCTGAGACTATCATTTCATCCCACTCATGTTTTCTTTCCTTATAGTCTCACCCTGGAGAAATTTACACACAAAGTTCAGTCAGGGGAGCCTTCGTTAGCTTCCTCTTCCATGAAGAGGAAAGATAAGCACAACCTGCAATATATTCCCTAAGTATGAGCTGAGAGTTAGGCAGAGCTCAAGTCACAGGGATAAACAGGATGTCCTTGTCACACGCTTTAGCCTCCTGCTCCCAGGAATCTGCTGTTTAACAGAAGAATTCTATCCTGTGGCCTGAAGTTAGGGCTGAGTGTTTTGCAAATCAGGGGATCTGTTTATTTGCACTAAAAATATTTAACTCAATCCATAAACAGATGGAATGGGGACCAGGAGGTCATGTTTTGTGATTTAACTGAAATAATCCCTTTCTTTTATCCCATTGGTAACCAGAGGGACAGGGACAAGATGAAATGATGTATATAACCATGTTTTGTAAACACTAAAGCTCTCAGAGCACATAGTGAAATCTGATGAGAGTAGCAGAATAGTTACTTGTTAAAGTAGGGATGATAGCAAAATGTGGTAGCTTTAAAATTCTGTTAGCTCCATTTTCCAAATGCATTCATTTCAGTCTTTGTCCACCACATGATTGCTAGTCGTGATTTTTTTTTTTTTTCAAGC
>NW_011494639.1:1175767-1185889 GCF_000754665.1 Bison bison bison | reverse complement strand
GATTTTTTTTTTTTGCTCAAACTCATGTCCATTGAGTCTGTGACACTATCCAATCATCTCATCCTCGGTCACTCCCTTCTCTTTTTGTCTTCAATCTTTTCTAGCATCAGGGTCTTATCCAATGAGTTGGCTCTTCTCATCAGGTGTAGAAAGTATTGGAGCTTCAGCTTCAACATTAGTCCTTCCAATGAACACCCAGGATTGATCTCCTTTAGGATTGACTGGTTTGATCTCTTTGCAGTTCAAGGGACTCTCAAGAGTCTTCTCCAGCATCACAGTTTAAAAGTATCAATTCTTTGGTGCTCAGTCTTCTTTATGGTCCAACCCTCACATCCATACATGACAACTGGAGAAACCATAGCTTTGACTGTATAGACCTTAGTTGGCAAAGTGATGTCTCTGCTTTTGAACATGTTGTCTATGTTTGTCATAGCTTTCCTTCCAGGGAGCAATCATCTTTTAATTTCATGGCTGCAATCATTGTCCACATTGATTTGGGAGTCCAAAAAAATAAAATCTGTCACTGCTTCCACTCTTTCCCCATCTATTTGCCCTGAAGTGATGGGACCAGATGCCATGATCTTAGCTTTTTGAATGTTGAATTTTAAGCCAGCTTTTTCACTCTCCTCTTTCACCCTCATCAAAAGGCTCTCTAGTTCCTCTTCACTTTCTGCCATTAGGATGGTACCATCTGCACCTCTGAGGTTGTTGATATTTCTCCTGGCAATCTTGATTCCAGCTTGTGCTTCATCCTGCCAGGCTGTTGCATGATGTAATCTGCATATAAGTTAAAAAGTCAGGGTGACAATATATAGCCTTGACATACCCCTTTCCCAATGATGAACCAGTCTGTTGTTCCACGTAAGGTTCTAACTGTTGCTTCTTACCCACATACAGGTTTCTCAGAATTTTAAGTAATGACAACCCTTTATCGCTCATTAAATTTGTTCCAAACTTAGCTAAGTGCTGCCTATTCCTGTCTGAATACACTTAGTTGCCTTAACAGATCCCTTACCTTCCAAGAGAGAGGATGCAGGAGGCTCAGGCTCCAGGATTCCGTTTGCTTTAGTCACCCTTCAAGACCTGTTGCTTATTTCTATTTTCTTTCGCTCAGTTGTCACCTCTAGATCGTTTACATCTAGACCTTCTCCTTGGTTACCATAGCCACCTCCAGATGCTGTCAGTTTGCATGCTCTTAATTCTAATCATTTCCCTTAAGAGTCAGTACCACACCACCCCTGTGTCCTCTGTAGACTCTGGAACTCCAGGTGGAAACAGATGCTGAGATCTTATATTAGTGTGGGAAGAGTTTGGTCAATTCTACTCTTCAAGTTCAGTTTTAAAGAGCAGCAAGTGGAGAAGCTGTCATATAAGTCAAAGACAGGTCCAGGTTCTAGACTTTGAGCTGTGATACTCATCACTGGGTCAATAAGGTAGAAGAAGAGATTAGACATTTTATCGAGGCCATGTGAGTATTAAGGAAAAGCAGCCAAGACAGGACAATTAATGCAAAGTCTTTGACTCCTGAGCTTTCCCAGTAAAGCCTTGGGAATCCATGCTATAAAATCTCCTTCTGAATGGATTCACGTATATCTTTCAGCAGCTGATTCTGTCCTCATTGCTCTCGCAAGGCGACCCTGAGGATCCTGTAGTGACAAGAACACAGTAGTAAAAATGAGAGTGGAGAAGCCGGGTTGGTGATGCTGTTTCTTGCTGGTTAGATGCTTTTTGTTCCAGAATGCTGCCACAGAGTTAAACAAAGGTTTTCCCCCAACTACTGAGAGGTATTCTTTCATTAAGCATGAATGATTGGAATATAGTAGGTGCATTTTTTATTTTCTTCTTTTAAACTTGAAAACCAGTTTCCCAAGGTCTGGGTCAGCAGCTGACCCATACTCCTGAGAGATCAGAAAAGCTCTCTGACCCAATCACCGCACACCCATGTCATAGGGAGAGCCGATTCCTGGAGCCCCAGGAAATCTGTGCAGCCTGCACCATCGATGCATGCAGAAGTAACCTTTACTCCCAACTTTTCAGAATTTTAACCAAAGAATAGACATGACAACCATTCTCCAAAATACATATTAAACACACATTATGTGCTAGGAATTCTTTTAGACATTGAGAGTTGAGAATACAACAATGAACAAAACATAAAAATCCTGCCTTTATGCAATGTACAGACCAGGGAATGGATTGAATATATTATGTGTTAGGCTATGATAAATGCTACAGAGAAAGTAAAGTGGATGCAGTGGACAGAGGACGCTGGCATGGTCATTGCAGATTTAAGCTGGGTGATGCAGTGGATAGAGAATGCTGGCATGGTCATTGCAGATTTAAGCTGGGTGATGCAGTGGACAGAGAATGCTGGCATGGTCATTGCAGATTTAAGCTGGGTGACCAAGAAAAGTATTGCCGAGGAGGTGAGACTCGGATAGACTTGAAGGAAGAGAATGATGAGATATCCGGGGAGGGTTCTAGGCTTAGGCATGGGGCAGTCCTGCCATTCCCCCAGAGACCTCTCTAGGAGGCCAAGACAGCTGACTCACGGTGAGTGAGAGGGCATATGTAGAAAATGCAGGAAGCAAAGGAGAGACCTGGGATCCAGTGGTGGCTGTGGGAGACCCCAAGAGCTGTCTTGGGCTCTGCTGTGGAGCATAAACAGAAAGGTGGAGTGGGAGGTGGGAGCACAAGTGGAAGCAGAAAGGTCAGGCTGTGGCTCCTGCAGTCAACTGTCACTCAGGCCAAGCTGGTACGGCTCGCTGCACAGTAGGTTGATAAACCAAGAGACAAGTTGTTGGGGCAAGAAATAGTGACTATTTGCAAAGCCAGCTGGCAGAAGAGAGGGTGAACTCATGTCCCAAAGAACCATCTTACCCAAGTCAGAAATCAGACTTTTAGACTAAAAAAGGAAGGAGGTGTGGTTGGTCATTGCAAACTTCTTGGTGTCAGAATCCTTTGTTCTTGCAGCTTGTCCACGCATGTCAGGACATGATGTTCCTGTAAACTTCCAACAAGGCACATTTTATTCTCAAATGTTAAAATTAAAAGAAATAGGTCCAATATGGGGGGGTTCAGATTTATTCTTCCCTATTACAGTATGGATGAAAGATAAGGGTGGTTTGGACCATACGTGGAGCTTCCCTGGTGGCTCAGAAGATAAAGAATCTGCCTGTAATTCAGGAGACCCAGGTTCAGTCCTGGTTTGGGAAGATCCTCTGGAGGAGGGCATGGTAACCTAATCCAGTGTTCTTGCCTGGAGAATCCCATGGACAGAGGAGCCTGGTGGGCTACAGTCCGTGGGGTCGCAAAGAGACTAATACACACTGGAGTGATAACAGAAGAGATAATAAAAGTGATTTGATTTGGAATATATTTAAAAGTGAGCCAACACGATTTGCTGATGAACTAGATATTGGGTGTCAGGGAGAGAGAACAACTGCTTCATTAACTCTCTCAAGGGGTCTTAGAGTCTCTGGGTGGCCTGCCAGTTCAGAGTAGAGAGTGGGCTTTTAGACCATGCTGCCTCTCCCTGTTCAACGTCATTCTGCACACGGAATAAGATGGGCCTCTTGTGACCTCAGGCAAAGCCCAGGGATTAGATGATAAATCACTGGATATAAACACATTAAATTAGGAGTCATAAAGGATTATCTTCCTTCCCAGGCCTAAAAAACGTATGTCTTCTTTCACACCATGTCAGTAGGCTTTTCAGAAGGGACCCTCATGCCTGGCTTACACAGGCCTCCAGATAACAGGAGCCCTTAGGTGGTACCCTTTACTGTTCATCACCTCCCCCCACCCCTCCCATTCTGGCTACTCACTCTCTTCTGGATATCCTTGGAATCTTGTTATTATTTTTCTAAAGCAGGAGTGTTTATGATCTTCCCCGCACAGACTAGAAAATAGTTTTATTAAACTACTCATAAAAGAGGCGAAGTTAATAAAAGAGAGAGTTGAGGGAGACAAGGGAGCCACAGGCTTCAAGAGGAGCACGTTTTAAATGTTTTAAACAGCTCCGTCTGCCCGCACTCCCTTCCCCGATCAGCTATCACTGTGGTATTTTTGCTGGCATCAGCGACTTTCCACCTCATCTTTCTTGCTCACAGGTAGTTTTGAAACCTCATTTCAACCTGTTTGGATGGGATGCCAGCGCTTGACTGGAGCTGGGCCTCCACCAGCAATCTGGCACTCTGTCCTGGCCGGTTCCGCTGTGAGCTGCAGAAAATGACAAACGACCAAGGGTTCACGTGGGGCGGCTGAAACAGGTGTTTGCTCAAACTGCACGTGCTCCTGCACATGATCTTTGCTGGTGGGATTCAGCTTTGTCAGCCCCACCCCAGGAGAGACAGCAAGATTGCCTTTACACGCCTGGATAAAGTGGAACTCTTCTTGGGGGTAATGCTATGCCTGGAGATTTGCTACCCATCTCTTCTATTGTACATGTGAAGATGCATTTCTTACTGCCTGGAAGATACTGCAGCTGGAAGCAAGGTCTGTATCAGAAGCTGGCTTTCCAGAACATTTAATCATGGCAGGCACCACCCCCTTCTCTTTCCTCACCACCACCCCCCGCCCCACACCTCTTTCCAATGAATGGGAATATGTAAGGTCCTTGAAGGATAACCACCTCCACACTCAACTATAATGCATCTCCATAATTGAATGGGGAGAGTCAGGGCAGAAGCAGCGAAGAGATGTGGCCTTTTCTCTGCCAAGGGAAGATTTTACAAAGCATGGAGAAGGGATGGGACAAGAGAAAGGGAGATGGATCAGATTTCTGAAGAGTTAGAGCAGCTGTAAGCTTGTGCATATGAATAGAGGCTGACTATACAAAGCCACGAACCCTGGAGCAAAAGACCATTTGACTACATCAAAGGCAAGAAGGAAACTCGGAGGGCAGGGGTGAGGGAGGTGGGAGAAATAATAACGGTTGTATTAAAATGGTAAATAATGGAATTCATAAGTTATCGCCGGAGTTGAAATGGAATATGAGGTTCTCACTCTCCTCCCGTCTTAAGCCTTGTGTGCTGTTGATGTGGTTTATTAAACAGCTGTCACAACCCAGGCCTCCGAGACAGATGCACTCAATAGGGTACGAAGAAGAAATTCCAGGAGAGGCAGCAACCGGTTGTGCCACAGGCTCGCCAACTACAAATCTCTTCCCAGCCTCCCCCACCCCCATGCCAGCTAAAGAAAATAGAAAAAGAAAAGGCGGGGTGGGGGGGAAACCTAAAGGAACAGGAAATCAAGTAAAAGAGCAATACAAGTAAATAAAGGAGGATGAGGATGACTCCTCTGGTAAGAAATGCAGAAATCTTTCCCTCCCACAATTAGTTACAATGTATCTGGTGAGCCAAGCAAGTTACCTGCTGTGATGTTCACAAAGATGGACGATGTAGTACCTACCCTTTTGGCGACTTAGAATCCAAGGTGACACTGTATTGAAGAATGAGTGGGCTTTGCCAGAATAACTCTTAGAAGAAGCTGTTCCCAGGCAGAGAGATTAGAGGCAGGCAAATCTGTCATTTGTGTGGCTTGAGCAACAGTGAGGAATGGAAGCCGGGGATCCAAAAAAACAGGTTGGGGCAAAATGGAGAAGATTCTTGAATGTCCATCCTCTGGCATTTGGATGTGATCCTAAAGAAAAGGTGAACTTTTTAAGGGGTTTTAATCAAGAAGCAAGGGGCTTCCCAGGTGGGCCCATGGTAAAGAATCCGCCTACCAATGCAGGAGACTCAGGACACAAGGGTTCGATCCCTGGGTCAGAAAGATGCCCTGAAGGAGGAAATGGCAACCCATTCCAGTATTCTTGCCTGGAAAATGCCACGGGCAGAGGAGCTTGGTGTGCTGCAACCCATGGGGTCGCAAAGAGCTGGACACAACTGAGCAACTGAGCATGCATGTGGGCAATCTAGAAGCAATGAGGTTTGCATGTTAGAAGGACCTGTTTAGTAGCTGTGGGAAGGACCTGCAGAAAGGAGACTGGAGTGGAGATAAGGAGACCATTCAAGGGCTAGTTCAACAGTCCAGGTGAGGGATGGCTCCAGATTATAGGAATAAAGTAGGGTAATTAAACAGTTAGTTTAAAAATCCTATTAGGGACAGAGAGGGGATTTGAAAGGGAGTTTGAGCCACTGATGTAAGCTAATGATCACTCAAGAGAAGAATCCAATAACGAGCTACAAGCTACAGTAGCTTGAAGGAAGACCGGCTGCATTCAAGTGCTAGGCACACTCAAGCCACAAATCCTGAGAGTTAAAACATAAAACAACAGACGTGGAGTCTGAATCTTACACGAAGTCAGGGAATTAATGGTCCTTGAAGAGTAACATTTCTGCATGTGGCCAAGATGGGAATATAGGTGAAAGGGGGAAAAAAGAAAACCTAGGTGAAAAGGGACATTATACTGAAACCTTGAAACAGATCGCCATATTGTGGTGTATATCACACCCCTTTTGCTAATATAACAATGATTTAAATAGCACCATGACTATTCCTGTTAGACCATATAGTGTCAAAGCAGGAAAATGACACAAACCTTGACCTCTGTCCAAAAATGAGGGAAAAGGGTGGTCTTCTCCCAAACCCACCTTTTCTCTGATTATGAAAATGTAGCTCTCTTTGTTCACGGGGCTGCACTCCCTTGCTGCTTGTGTCTCCACAAGCATCCTATGCTAATCAGCTCCCTCTTTGCTTATCACTTTGCCTCACACTGGATTCTTTCTGCAACAAGATGAAAGAAGCTGAGCTTCAGTAAGTCCTGACAGCAGTGAGTAGTTTCAGTGAAAAGGCAGTGGGTTTGAGTCCCCTCCTAAGTTAGGAATCAGGCGTTGGGATTCAAGTCCCAAACTGAGTTTTGGCTGGATCTGAGTCCCTCCTGGGGAAAGATGTGGTTTCACAGACAATTTTGCAGAAGAGATGGACCCCAGTCCTCTCCAGCCCAGTCTGTGATCTTTGGCCCGTAGTTACACTGGTCACTCTTCAGTTCTTCAGACTGCATGGCCTGCAGATGGTGGCCTGGAGGAGCCAACAAGAGCTGCATCGCAGGTCCCTGAGAGTAGAAGCGAAGTCCTGGGTCCTAGAAGAAGAGTTTCCAAGACGTAACTGGCTCCATGCACAGCATTGTCAGTCCCAGAGTCAGAGTAGCAGTTTTAAGCACCAAAAGAGCCCCCTAAGATTAGTATGCACTTTGGAAGAATCCTATTCCCATTTTTAGGCTAGATAGTAATTAACTCCCGTTCCAAAATTCCTTAAAATAGTGTGGCTTTTGCTTCTATTCACAAGTAGATTCAACAATTTCTTGTGATGTCGTGCTAACCAATTGTTAATTACACCATTATTTTATTATCCGGAAATGAGGAACACTTGCTATGCTTTAACATTTTTGAATTCCAGAGAGAAAAGAAATTGGATTGCTAGGTTTTTTTTTTTTTTGAGAGGAAGGAAATAAAAATCCTTAAATCAGTCTATTCTTTGCCTTATAGTCTTTTCTCAGCAAGTGCTGCATGATAAAGTAATTGTGCAATTAGGAATAAATGGCTTATAAGAGCGACATCTTACTTTGTTCCAAAAAGGTGTAAACGTTCTGTGTTCCTTTTTAAAATTGCTCAATTTGTACTAGAAAAGAAGTCAGGAATATAATTTTGGAATAAATGTTCTTTATAAGTTTGGTAACCAAGATTTTCCCATTGGCATGGTTCCTACATTTTCTCCAAACAATATCAATGTGTTTCAGGAACTATTTAGAAATAGGATGAACCATCTCCCTCAAATCTGGCTTTGATTATCTTGGGCCAAGATAATCAACAACCTTGGGTTGTCATCATGTACTTTTCTTCCTCTGAGCAGATTATGTAAGACATGGAGAAAACACTAGATGAATGTAAGTGTATTAATTTTTATCTTTATGATTGCTTCAGCTCAGAGGTAAAGAATCTACCTACAACACAAAAGACAACACAAGAGACATGGGTTGAATACCTGGGCCAGGAAGATCCCCTGGAGTAGAGAATGGCAACCCAGTCCAGTATTCTTGCCTGGAAAAATCCCATGGACAGAGGAGTCTGGCTGGCTACAGTCCTTAGGATTGCAAAGAGCTGGACACGACTGAAGTGACTTAGCACATACGCACAGCTCATAAAAGTGAGGTTTTTGTTCTTCTTCTCATTTTAATGGTGGTTTGAAAGCTAGAGTACACTGATAACTTTTCACATCAGCTTAATAAGTTAGCATCCTGATTTTGGTGGAAACATAAAGTTTACATGCCAAGAAGAGAAGAGAGATGCACGTAGAGCTTGGGGAAAGGTAATTGTAATTTGCCAGACAAGAGCCCCAGAATTTAATTTTTTATTCTGAAGCAAGAGCTGGTTGAGAAGAGTATCCCATTGTATGTGTAAGCCTCTATCCTTTTCTAGGACCCCACCTTACGTATTTGATCCTAAGAAGGTCCTATGACTGAGGAAGACAGACATGCCCACTTGCCAGGGAGGATCATTGGAAACACTCCATGATCCTCTTGCCAGTTTTTTATATCTGAATAAAAGGAGCTTTACCCCAAACCGATATGTCTCTCTCAAGGGTATCAGAATGAGAGAATGACATAACAGATGTGGATGCACTTAGAAAGAAAATTCAATATATAAATGCAAGAGATTCTTGGTTTTTATTGCAGAGATCCGTCTAGTCCTGCCACATTATGACAGAAAAAGCCCTATTAGCTACATATATTATAATAATCTATTATTGGTAGAACCAGCCTTGGGTGGCAGCAGCTGGCCTTGACTGTTACCGTAGAAATTTGTTAGAGATATGATAGATGAAGAGGTGAGGCTGGTTAGTGTGTGTTAACAGCAGAACACTGTCTTGCTTCAGTCCCAGCCCTGTGAATTTTTCCAGAAGAACCTGTGTCTAAATGAGGCTCTCAGAGCCAGGTTGGAGAGACTATTAGGCTGAGGGCCGAAGTCCTGGTTTCTAGACCCAGCTGTTCCACTTACTAATTGGGCAAAATCTTTCTGAAATGATTCTTTAAGTAGGCCTAGTTATGTCATAAGTGAGTTGTTGAGTTATGAAGTGGGTACTGGGCTCCTAAATGCCAATGTTTCATTTTTGAGGGGCAATAAGACTGAAACTTAGGATCCAAATGAGATACAGATACTTTTTTCTCATTCATTCATTCATTCATCAAACATAAAGTGTGTGTTAATTGCTCAGTCACGTCCAACACTGACTGTAGCCCACCAGGCTCCTGTGTCCATGGAATTCTCCAGGTAAGAATACTGAAGTGGGTGGCCATTTCCTTCTCCAGGGGATCCTCCCAACCCAAGGATTGAATCCTGGTCTCCTGCATTATGAACAGATTCTTCACCATCTGAGCCACCAGGGAAGCCCACTGTCCAAGGTAAATGCTGAGTGGTTAGTATGTACCAGGCCCCAGTTTTAGGCACAGAGGATGGGATAGAGAACAAAGAGAAAAAAAGTCCTTTTCCTCCTGAGGGTTACAATCCAGTGAAGAAGACACTATTGTTTCCTATGGTTGCTATTAATAAAATAAATGATTACAACCAGTAATTTAAAAACCAGTGATTTAAAAACAATACAAATTTATTCTCTCATAGTTCTGGAAGCTAGAAGTCCAAAGTTAAGGTGCTGGAGGGTCATACACCGTTCATTCACAGGTCTTACGAGAGAACCCCATCCTCACCTCTTCCAGGTTCTACTGGTTGCTGGCATTCCCTGGCTTGTAGCCGTATCGTTCTAATCTTCAAGGCCACCATCTTCAAATCTCTTTTTGCAGTGTTTTCAGCATCTCTATGTATGTCAAGTTCTCCTTCTCCCTCCATTTTATTCATGCGATTTTATTTGGGGTTCATTCAGATAATTCAGGATAATCTTCCCAACTTGACAATCCTAATTTAACCGCATCTACAAAGATATTTTTCCCATGTAAGATATATGTGAAGGTTCCAGGGGTTAGGATGTGAATATCTTGGAGGAAGACATCTTTCCAGCTAGTGCAGAGCAATAGTTAACTGATAGACCAGTAGAGGTATAATATGTCAGATGATATTGAGGGCAAGAGACGGGGAGGGTGACAGGGGTCTTGGGGTGGGGTGGGGT
>NW_011494639.1:1135960-1175667 GCF_000754665.1 Bison bison bison | reverse complement strand
AGTTGGTAATGGACAGGGAGGCCTGGCATGCTGCGATTCATGGGGTCGCAAAGAGTCGGACACGACTGAGCAACTGAACTGAACTGAACACACCACAAGAGGAACGCTATTCCCATCAATTGTAGCCCCATTTCCTGTAAGTCCAGCCTCCTGATCATCCTGGCCCAACATAGTCTCAGCTGTTGTTGGACTTCTGGTCTTGATTTCTTAATGAAGACAACATTACTCAATCTGGATGAATCAGGAGCATCCTGAGTTACAGATCGAATGTCCTAGAGAACCTCATGAAAATGACCATGGAATCCTTGGCCTTCTGGTGTCTCAATGAACTTCTGAGGTAGAGAAGCTTACAATTTGAAAGATATAGGTCAATCACTTCCTTTCTACGGGAACTATTCTTTTCTTTTAGGGTTTCCAGTTATTTTTCTTTCTCCTCTTTGTTTCCCCAATTTTCTATTATCAGAAAATCAGAAACATTCAGGTTTCTGTGCTGGATTTTTCTGAAAAATATTTCTACTTTATATTGAGATAGTGAAATTGTTCCCTTCTGTTCCACTGATCTACCTTAGGAACTTGAACTCATTTCAATATTTCTGAAGGCAACTGCTTCACTCTTCCATGACTTGAAAGCTAGGGACAGAGAGGTAGTGTCTCACTATCTCCTGCATGACCAATGTGTGGGCTGCACATGGACTTTGCATTTCACATCTATCAAGCATCATTCACAGAAAAGTTAGTGGTGTCCCTTGAAGCTGAGGTCTGTGGTGACACTATAGCCTCATTCACAGCGGGTACAGGAAAATCTTCCACATGTAAGCAAACGGCTCCATTCCTTCCATGCCCAGTAAGTCCTTGAGATCCTCTCCATAAGAATTCTGAGTCTTCTGAAGCAGAACTATCCCTGGAAGGCATGCGTATGGGTTTTTTAACACTAGCATCAGCCATTAGCATCTTAAAGAATATCGGTTTATTCTTACTATATTTAGTAAGAGCACATTTTTAAAAGAAAAAGAAGGAAATTCAAGGTTGAGCTAATGAATTGTGTGGAAAAATATCTTCCACCTCCCAGCAATTGTGTAAAGACAAAGAATGAATGTGAAAGGTGAACATATAAAAAAGGGAAGTGGCAGGCATTGAAAGCTCTAGTTCATCACAGCAGTGTTGCTCTGGCAAGTCATTTCAGCTTTCTGGACCTGCTGTTACTAATTCCTTATACAGAGATTCATAATAAATGAACATGTCCCTTTTAGTTCTTCAGCTTATGATCTAATTTAATAACTCCCATCTACTTAGTGTTTATGCCAGACACTTATTAAATCCTTTACATGTTTTATTTTACTTAATCCTTCCAACAGCCTCCATGAGATAGTTACCATCACTCTCTCTCTTTTAGAGATGAGGAAACTGAGGCTCGTGGGATTTAGTAAATTGCTTACATTCCCATAGCTTATAAGTGACTAAGCCAAGATTAACTCCATGTCAATTTAATGCTAAAGTTCTTCCCCTTATCTACCACATACTATGGTCAGAGGACAGAGCATACCATATCATAAAAAGTGCATACTGGAGACCTGTTCCCAGTTCTTCCCAGCCTGAATCCAACAAAGACTTTTTAAAATTTTCCTGATTCCTGAAGGATAGGGTCAAGTAAATGAGGAAAAACCCCCAAACCCTATGTTTTATGTTTGTGGTTGTCATCACAGATGGTCTTAAAATTGGAGCTTTCTGGCAACATTTTCAAAATTCTCAGAGAACATGTGTTATGATGGTGATGTCACTTAATGATACGTGGCTGGCCTGCTGATGTAACATACAAGCATTTTGCTAATCTAGGCAATATAGAGCTTGCATTTAGCTACTCCAAACCAGTTCTTTTGCTTAATATGATGAAATGTTTACTGCAGACAAGTTTAGTAGGGCTCACTTTTCACTTTCGTGCACTGGAGAAGGAAATGGCAACCCACTCCAGTTTTCTTGCCCGGAGAATCCCAGGGATGGAGGAGCCTAGTGGGCTGCTGTCCATGGGGTCTCACAGAGTCAGATATGACTGAAGAGACTTAGCAGCAGCAGCAGCAGGTGACATCTATGGATAAGTTAGTCATCAAATGGCTCCCATGACTTGAAAAAAAAAAAAAACATAGTCTTGGTCCTGAGCTCATGGATTTAACCTGGGGTTCTCCCACCTGTGAAGCTGCCTCCAAGGAGTTACCATAGCTAAGAGGCAGAGAAGACTTGATAAGGCAGCATCAGGACGTCTGTCCAGGAAACGTGCTGCAGTCTCCTAGGCTGGAACAAGCGCATCTCTTAAGCATGGCCCATCATTTTGATTTTTTCTGTGACAATTTCTAAATGTGCATAGAGACAACCTGGCCCCCTTTGTATTCATGTATTCCAGCACACAACGTCTGATTTTCTGCATGGCAGGAGCCAACCAAGCGCCCGCTCTCCATTCCCTGGTTCGCCGTTTTAATGCATTTCATGATTTTGTTGCTTTGGCGTGCATTTCAAAATGACACATTTGATCAGTTCTTTAGGTAATATTGATGTTTTGCCCTTTCAAATGTGTCATTTGATTTTCTGATGTTATTCTCCATCTGCTTTGGTAACACTTTCATTTAGTCCCAGCTTTTTATTGGGTCCCCAAAGGTTTATATAAAGGAATCTGACTGGAGGGTATTTTATTTTATTTTAAAAATGTTTTTGTCCATTCTTGGCTCTTGTGTACCCCAACCCCACCTTTCCAACCCACTTCCTCCCTCCCCTGCTCTTTCCCCTCCTCTACCATCTCACCTCTTTCTCCACCCTTTAAAACACTGTGAATAAATTCTGCTCTCCAACAGCCTCAAACGCCAGACCTTCCTCAATTGTATTTAAGTATTTCATTATGTAAGGCCTATCGCCTTGGCTCTGCTATTCCCTGTGGATTCAATCAAAGAGCAATCTTTAAAAGCAGCTATGGGGAGAGGGCTGGTGTTTTACATTTCTGACAAGTTTTCATTGCCCTTGTTGAAGACATTTGCAAACTGCAATTCCAAAATTTTCAAGGCAGAAACAAAGCCTTAGTAAAGTCTGTTCTTTTCTCGTTGTTTGACTTTACAGCACTGATTGTATTTACCTTACATTCTTGGCAGGTTAATTTCCACATTTCTGATCTCTTAACCTCTTCTTCGAGTACAGAAAATGCAGATGTTAGAGACACGCAATGAGGTTGAGAGACTGATTGAAAATAAACACATGCCAGTTTCTTCCTTGTAAAATATCTGAAGAGACCCGAGAAATAAAGTAAATGATAAAAAATGCCTTTGTTTTATGTTTGCAATTGTCATCACTGATGTTCTCAGAACTTAGATTCTGTACAGAAGGGCTGTGCAATCTGTGAGTTCATCTTGTTTAGTTAGAAAAAGTCCCCAACATAAATGCATTAGCTAAAGAATTTTTCTTTTAAGAAAAGACATTATATTATAAATAAGTACCATCAAGTAAGCTGATAGCAACTATTTCATTTATGTCATGGGATAAGTTAAGGATTTATTCATTAGAGGGAATGAATAAAGTTACAGGCTTATGAAAATCGTTGTATCTTCTATGGTGGCAAAGTGGAAGGAAGGCAGACAAATTCACAGAAGTCTAGCCTTCGGCATAAATGTAAATCAACCAAGTTTGTCTTTAGGATTCTTCCACTTTTCTGTCTTCTTTTCTACATAATCGGTGTATCTGATGCCCCTCTTAAGTTCCTGGTAAAATTGTATAGTGTGATGAGGAGAGCACTCATTTTGACTTAAAAATAACTAGTATTTTGATACAGAGCTAGAATTTTAATATGGACTCTGGCACCATCCAATTGCATACCTAAACTTCATGACTGATTTCCTCATCTAAGATAAATTAGATGACTATTGCCTATTTCGCAGGAGGAAGCTGATGTCATTCCTGGTGTGATGGAACCTGCCAAAAACGGAATCCAAGTGCATGCTGCATTAGGATGGGAGCTAGCCCTGGATCAGCAGTTCTGTCTGTGAGGAACAGCATCCTGGGGGAGACACATTATAAGCTGAGTCGGGGCACTGTGTGCACAGACACCACTGGGGAAAGAAGCAGTTCGCAGGTCCAAATGGATGAGGTTGTCTATAACTTAAGGATGATGACCGGATATAGACACCAGAAGGAAAGACGGGGTGTGATGGCACACACATTTCTTCAGGAGATTACTGGCTGCCTGCTCTTGTCTTTCTTTTTGACCACTTCCTTTAAGTGTAAATTTGTTTTGATCCCTCTAGACTTCCAAGCTTTCCTTTTTTTTTTTTTTAACCCTAAAGAAAGACTGACAGGAGGATATTTTGGTTCTTCACAGCACATGACCCCAACAATGAGCCTCCTCTCTCTCAGCGATACTGGGAGAACAGTATCCACATCTGTCTCTTTACTAGAACAGAAACTCCATAAATACAGTGATGTCTGGTCTCCTTTTTCATTGCCGCATCCCCAGCACTGAGAACAGAGGCTGATTCACACTTCCCACTTAGTAACTATGTGTTGAATGAATAGATGACTTATTGTTGTTCTGTTGCTCAGTCATGTTTGACTCTTTGCGACCCCATGGACTGCAGTACTCCAGGCCTCCCTGTCCATTGGGAGTTACTCAAACTCATGTGCATTGAGTCGGAGATGCCATCCACCCATCTCATCCTCTGTCGTCCCCTTCTCCTCCTGCCTTCAATCTTTCCCAGTATTAGGGTCTTTTCAAATGAGTCAGTTATTCACATCAGGTGGCCAGAGTATTGGAGTTTCAGCCTCAGCATCAGTCCTCCCAATGAATATTCAGGACTGATTTCCTTTGACTCGTTGGATCTTGCAGTCCAAGGGACTCTCAAGAGTCTTCTCCAACACCAGTTCAAAAGCATCAATTCTTTGGTGCTTAGCTTTCTTTATAGTCCAACTCTCACATCCATACATGACTACTGGAAAAATCATAGCCTTGACTAGACGGACATTTGGTGGCAAAGTAATATCTCTGCTTCTGAATATGCTGTCTAGGTTGGTCATAACTTTCCTTCCAAGGAGTAAGCATCTTTTAATTTCATGGCTGCAATCACCATCTGCAGTGATTTTTGAGCCCCCCCAAAATAAAGTCTGTCACTGTTTCCATTGTTTTCCCATCTATTTGCCATGAAGTGATGGTACCGGATGCCATGATCTTAGTTTTTTGAACGTTGACTTTTAAGCCAGCTCTTTTACTCTCTTCTTCCACTTTCATCAAGAAGCTCTTTAGTTTTTCTTCACTTTCTGCATGAAAGAATTTTTAAATTACATAGTGACTTGGGGACATAAAGAACCAATGACCACTGAATCTTTATGGCGCATATTGCTGTTCCTAGTTGCTCAGTCATGTCCAATTCTCTGTGACCCCGTGGACTGTAGCCCACCAGGCTCCTCTGTCCATGGAGAATCTTCAGGCAAGAATACTGGAGTGGGTTGCCATGCCCTCCTCCATGGGATCTTCCCAACCCAGGGATCAAACCCAGGTCTCCTGCACTGCAGGCAGGTTCTTTACTGTCTGAGCCGCCATGGAAACCCATGGTGCGCATTGGTGACTGGCAAATAGTTGAATGAATGACATTCTTTTTCTATTAACAGTTGTGAGATTTTTTTTTTCTCCTATTTTGACTTACAGTTCCTTGAGAGTAAGGTGAAATATTTTTAAATGTTATTTGTATTTTTTCCTGTTCAATTATTTGTCATTCTCTTGAAGGCAGGTTATTTATGTCTTGTACACTAATGTCTGTTCTCCTTGATGTGACTATTTCCCCTGATGAAAGACAAGGGAAATGCCAGCTAGATATTTCATAATTGGGCCGTTTGACTACTTTGCTATTTTAAGCACCAAAGATTTTGCTTTGAGCTAAGGCTGTATGTAGCTCCACAAATACCTTTTCACAATCTTATGAATTAAAGGGGCATATGTTATGAGTATTTCCATTTCTTAATGAAGAGATTGAATCCCCAGCTGCGTGTTTTTGTCTAGAGTGACAGAGCTGTGGGATTTATAGTCCATCGTTTCCCCCTTTGGAGCATTAACCCAAGGAAATTTTGTTTTAAAAGAAAACACAAGGATGACAGAAAATAAGTGTGGAGTCATATTTCCAAACATGGACAAACTCTTCTTTTGTTAAAGATCAGGTGCCTTTTTGCTGCAGGTGCGCTGGCATTGTTCTTTGATTAATCCATGCTGGACGGGCCTCCTGGCTAATCTCATTAACTAATAATGCTTCTGGGTAATTAGCTTGATGTGTGCAATGATGCTCAGATTGTAGGGCTTTTTTCCCCTCACTTTGGTAGCTTTAGTATGTATTTAATGCTTTGGAGTGCTCTGGCCCTTTGAGAAATTGAGCAAAATGCCCAAATCTTTTCCCATCAAGAAAGCATGACAGTCTACCTGGCGATGGAATTATCTGATGTTCATCTACTAAGAAATGTCTTACTGTCAGAAATTTCTCAATTATGCTCACACAGACACACATACACATATACACACGGACCATACACACAGTCCAGATGAGGAAATCTGGAAGCACTTCCAGAACTATCCATTTTGGCTGAAGTCATGAATCTCCCAGTTTCATGATAAAATTTCTTACTAGAATTTAGCTACATACCCCGAACTAGAAAGATAATTCTGCATAGTAGACAACTATGACTGCCATGTGGAAACAATATAAAATCTTTGGTCCCTTAAAGATCTGTTCTCTTTCTGCAAAGAACAAAGAGATCTAAGCTGTTGTCTCCACTCTGCCACCATCTAGCCTTGTGACTTTGGGCAAGGCATTTAACCTCTGTGGCACTGAATTCACGTATCTACAAAATGAGAAAGCCCCTTCAATCAGTCAATATGTTTTAAGCTCCTATGGTAAACTGGACCTGTGATAAACGAGACATCATGAGTGTGTAAGAAAGACTCAACCCACCTACACTGTCATCTCACCAGGTTGAATTAAATTATTTTTCTAAGATTCTTTCAAACTTGGCAACGTTATGATTCTGCTATGAACCACTCTTTCCCTTTTTTCTCGTTCCCTTCCCAGGTCCCCAGGAAGTAAGGAGAAAAAGTGAGCATATTGAGAAGCTGAATACACCAAAATGTTTGAATCCAGTTGAAGTTAGTGGTTATTCAGACCAGTAGGCATGTTTGGCCTTATTTTTCAACCTTCCCTATTATCATCCTTAATCTCACCCATTGTGATTCTGGAAAAGGGACTAGAAAAGGTTGAGATTGTGCATTTTAAACCTTCAGTCTTTCCGTGTGTCTACGAGCCAGATTATTCCTTCTTCCAGTGACGGCGGGGTACCCACCTGAATTTAAACCCGGAACGTATATCTCCAGCTACCGAGCGATGATCCTCAGCTGCTGTAACAAAACCATTTCATTTCAGGGCATTTTAGCAACCTTGCCTAAACCAGTGTTGTCAACTAAATAACCCCTATGGACACTAATGGAACCTTTGAAATGAATTGTACTATTACAGAAACTTATCATTTCTTGTTATTGCTTTTATAACCTGGAGTTTTGCTTTTCCTGGATCTGTTTGCAAAAATAACAGAGAGCACCTTAGTCATGTGCTAACACTTGCCTTGATATGATCCTGTATAGCCCTTTCAGGGAGGGAACCATCAACCATGACTCAGAAGAGATTTACAGCTGAAATGCATTATTGTCTGGCCACTGATGGTCTATCGCCCAGGTGCTTAAGGTCTGGACAAGTTGTGTTCTGTCTCCTCTGAGCCAAAGCTGGTTTATATTAATGACCAATGCACAGCAAATATATTGGATTTTATTCTCCCCTTTAACCTGCCTCAGTAATAATCTTAATGGGAAAAGAAGCTCTCGTGATCTCTCTCAGAGGCCTTGTGTTCCTGCCTCTTTCAGACAATTTTTTTTTCTCCCCACACTTAGAGCTTGTTGGAGACAGAAACAGAAACTCAGTGATTTTCTCTTTTATATTAAAAAGAAAGGGAGTGTTTGAGTGCCTATCAAAGACGGGAATTGACAATAAGTCAACTTGTGTTTTTTTATTACTCAGGTTTAGTCTAGAGAGAGATTTCTTTTTTCTCTAAACTTAGTAAATGAGACACGTTGGATGGTTCTCTAAATAGCTAAGCATTGGAGCATTTATATTGCTATTATTATTTTTATGCATACTATTTTCCCTTAGCAATAGAAAAGAAAATAAATAGTCTTTTCATTGCCAGTTCTATTTTTGTTAAGGGCTTAACTAGAAGATATATCTAATCATAATGAGCAGAGCATAAAGAATATTAAGATTAAAAGTACTTATATTTTCCTTTATCCTCTCAACAATCTCCAGATGGATTTCCTAGGGGTTGCCTTCTAAATCTTCTTACACAGTAAGCTGTAAATCCCAGATCCAGCAAGCTTCTGGTTTGGCTGAACATAGCCTTTCATGTACAATATGTACTGCCTGAATAATGGCAAAAAATTATTCAGAGGATAATTACAGCAATTGATCCTGAGATGTTTTGTAGCGTCCTTCATAGATCATTCTTCAAAGCCTCTTGGAGAAACGGTGTCTGTGGAGTCGTCTAGAAGTAGAGAGCTTCTAGAGTCCAGTGTAAAATAGATAGTCTGCAAGAATCAGTCACCTAAAAGATGGGAGATAACCCCAGAACTCATGCCAGAGGTCAAAGACAGCTCAGAGAACCAGATGATTCTGAAAGTCTGGAGGTGACAATTCCCTTGATCCCCTTCTCAGACCACAGCCTCCATCTCAGATGTTCTAATATACCTAAGCCTTTCATTGTACATTGCTCTGTAATTTCCGAGGAGCTCTCAAAGGAGTTCCCTTACATGACTCTGAGCATCTCCCTATAAAGTGAGAGGTGGTGAGCCATTAACTTTGATGGATGAGGAAAATAATGATGAGTGGTCCGATAACTTTTCCAGGGTCACAGCTTTGGCAAGTGGTGGCACCTGGGGAGAGCAGGGTCTTCCGATCAGAAGGCCAGTGGACTTTGCTCCCTGACAGCCCCTAAACAGGAAGCAAAGCTCACACTTGGCATTTTGGGGAAATGCCATAAGCCATACTTCATATTAGCATCTTTCCTACCAAAGAGGAATTATTGGAATCCTTATTCCTCCCTTTAATATCACTTCTATACACATACAGGTCCATGTACACCCCTCCACACACACGGACATGCACACACACACATGTACACACCCATCTTCTCTTTATTTTTTTCAGTGGTCCTTCCTGAGGCAGAGAACAGATGGGCAGCTGAGCAAGCATACCTGTACTGGATGCAGAAATCAATAGAGACAGTGATTTCATAAACGGCTCCACTAGGCACTGAAATTCATGGTTTAGAGACAGTGGGAGGTTGGAGGAGGAGGAGTTTTGGAGGAGGCAAGTGTATCCTTTCTCAATGACAGCTTGTTCTCCAGAATACCTGAAGCCTTCACGATAGGCTGTAGTTAAACAGTACCAGGTCAGATGCTCAGATGGTGACATTCCAATTTTTATATTCCTGAAAACGTATTATGATGTCTGGCATCAGAACATTTTATATATAGCTATATATACATTATAGCATGTTATGAGTATCATATACTTTATAATGTGTATTTATATTATTTCAGAAATATTTTATATTATTACATAATATTTATTTTTTAAAAAAACTATACAGCTTTTAATTAAGCTGTGGGGGAGATTTCAGACTGAATTGAATGAGACCTTGGTGACTAGTAATTATGGCCTGAGAGAAAAGACTGTGATGGAAACAAAGAAAGTATTAAAATCAAATAATGACTGACTTAATCTGGTCAATTAATGTAAAACAGAGATGACCAGATTTATACCACCAAAGCATTAGCTGGCAGTTAACCTTACTTACCTCTACTTTTTACCAGGGTGTTTATTTTCCTATAGAATCCCCATGAAAAACAGCACAGTCATCTATTTGTTTTATGATTTGTGTATCACCAACCTTTAATTGTTGTTCAGTCACTCAGTCATGTCCGACTGCAGAATGTCCCTCACCATCTCCCACAGTTTGCCCAAGTTCATATCCATTGAACCTTAAATTCACCAATCTTAAATTATCACAATTAATCAATAATTTCTCAATGACTTTGCAGTTAGGACAGAGGTTTTTTTAAATGAGATTGGATAAAATATGTATTTGTATATGTATGTGTATAAACTTGAAAGAAGTTATTTTTGAGAGTGAGAATCTAAAGTTTTACTTTCATACAACTTCATCTAAAACTTAATACCTAAAGTTACTGTTCCTTTTTTCTCCATCAAAGTGAAGACAATTCTTCTTACTGGGAAGAGAAGAAGGAGTGTGTGTGTGTGTGTGTGTGTGTGTGTGTTACAAATACCAGGATACAGAAAAAAGGAATTGCCATATTCCAATGAATCCTTAACCAATTATCACAGCATCCCACTATCCGTCTGTATCCTTAGGGACATGTACAGTGTTAGCATCCATGATTCCAGCCCTAAAGCAAAGGCATTCATCTCTTTTGTTCACATCTTGATATGGTTTTATCAGTGACAGATGTGTTTAAGTTCTTCTTCAACCCCTTTGTAACTTAGAACCATACATAATATCTTATGAACTTATGTATTCTAATTGGCATGGCCCATTTCGGTGTAGTTACTCTGAAAAGTATGACCAACCTAAACAGCATAGTAAAAGCAGACGTTACTTTGCTGACAGAGGTCCATCTAGCCAAAGCTATCAGCCCAGGCTGATCCAGGGAGTTCGAAGCGGGGACGGCATCGGCGAGGATCAGGATACAATAGCTTCAATTAGATATTAATTAGAGATGTAAAGAGTAATAGAATGAGGATAGCTCAGTAGGAAAATTCAGTGGAGAAAAACGGCTGAGTAGCTTGGTTTATGCGGGAGACCAATAAAACTTCAAGACAAGAAGTTTGCACCGCTTACGTAGGCCGCAGGCGTCCTTCCGTTCTCCGGAAGGAGAGGAGACACTGAGGCCTCCCCAGTCGGATCTTAGAAGCCCAGGCAAAATTAGTAAGCTTGGTGGGTTCCGCGCTCCAGATGGAGACTCAGCCAGAGTGTAAGAGAGAGAGCAACATGGGGAGACCAGTATTTTGAGAAACTGACCCCCATTCTTTATTTTCCATGGTCTACTTTTATACACTGAGATGTTATGCAAGAGTCACGTGGGGTCAGCAGTCCTGACTTTTATCAAAGTCAGGTGCTTCATACAAATGTATACAGAGGTCTTAGGGGTGTTACATCATCTTCTGGCCAGGGGGCCTGCTGACAATTTATGACCCTCTCCTTGTGACAGCAGTCAGTCAACACTTATTTCTCCAGGGGTGATTATTCTTAAAACAGACGCCACCCAAATAAAGTTACATTCCTATAGGGTGAGGGTGTACTGGGTTTAAGTTAAGGAAAGAATTTACTTAGCCTAAGGTCTAACGTGATTAATATCAAAGGTTAATACTTTTTTCTTCTATATATTCATTAATGTGTGTAAGGGCAGGGGATGTGGAGACTTAGCAACAAACACTGGCTCAACAAATGAAAAACCCTTCACCAATACAATTTCTAATCAGCCCACTATACTTATACTAATGGTTTTCTAACTTTTCTAAGGAACCTGTTTTTAGAAGGTTTAAAGCATCTCGTGCCTCTCACGGTTTGGAGGCTGTGAGCAATCATGTGGCTGGACAAGCCTGTCAGGCAGGCTAGAGAACCTTCAGAGGAGTTTGTAAGTTTGGAACACTCCTGTCATGCCCAGGAATTATTATTAACTGGAGCTCTAAGTTAACTCCTTCTCCGAAAGAGGTGGTGGGAGACAACCCCCCGTAAAGTCAGAGGTGTAGGGGAGAGCACAAAGTAGTAAAGTAGGCAGACTCTGGTTTTGGGGGTAGATGCTCGAGGATTTCCAGGGGGACTCCTGAGGCTCGATCCCGCCTTTGCGTATGTCGAGCCTCCATCCTCATGACCTTTGCCACGGGCGGAGTGCCTCACACTGGCCCCCAACAGCTATGGTTTTTCCAGTAGTCATGTATGGATGTGAGAGTTGGACCATAAAGAAAGTTGAGCACCAAAGAATTGATGCTTTTGAACTGTGGTGTTGGAGGAGATTCCTGTGAGTCTCTTGGACTGCAAGGAGATCAAACCACACAATCCTAAAGGAAATCAACCCCAAATATTCATTGGAAGGACTGATGCTGAAGGTCCAATACTTTGGCCACCTGATGTGAACAACTGACTCATTGGAAAAGCCCCTGATGCTGGGAAAGATTGAAGGCAGGAGGAGAAGGGGATGACAGAGGGTGAGATGGTTGGATGGCATCACCGATGCAATGGACATGAGTTTGAGTATGCTCCGGAGGTTGATGATGGACAGGGAAGTCTGGCGTGCTGTAGTCCATGGGGTTGCCAAGAGTCAGACACGACTGACTGACTGAACTGAACTGACTTTGAAAAGCTATCCATCTTTTGGTTATGCTATTAACTCATGGTGTAGCTAGAAGAATGCTGGATTAAAAGCTAGGTAATCAGGCTCCTAGTTGCGAGTCAGCTACTGATTACAAAGTGTGTCCCTTTTCAAATCACTTCCTCATCCTACTCTCTGTTTTCTCATTTATAATGAAGGAGGCTTGGTCCTCTCTCAAATTCCTGCTAGCTCTAAAATTATGATTCTATGGCTTCTATGCCCCAAATCTTGGAGGACTTTTAGAAATTATCTTCTGTCCATTATGATATGTTCTTTTGAATTTCCATAATAGTTGAAACTTTTTTTTCCATTGAAAGCAAATTTGATTTGAAACAGCTAAAGATCATTAAGAGCTGAGCTGAGGGATTCTTGTGCTTGATCAAGCTGCTTATGAGCCTTTTAGATCAAAAATGAGCTGTGACCATAAACTAATAAGATTGGTTTTCTCAGAGTGTCATGCAAATGAACTTTGAGAAATCTAGCCCAAAGGTGAGTTCCAAAAACAATTCAAGTACTGACAACTTAAGAGGCCTGCTTTGAAGGGGAAAATATCCTTCCTTTGGCCAAACATGTCATATGTTGGGCCAAATTCAAAATAGTATGGTAACTATCAAGGACTTTCTAAGTTGCTGTTTGTATAAAGCCAAAGCTAAAGTTAAAAATCAGTCGCTGTGTAAGGTAGTATCAAACTCTTTACTCTCATAGGTATAATAGATTTTTAAGAGGATGTTCATGCCCATGTTCAATCTAGATTAAGTACATTAGATAACCATCTCACATATTTTCCTAGCTCTAGATGATAAGAAGTCGATAAAGAAACTGAGTCTCATACTGATTAAATAGCCAATCACAAAGCTAGTAATTAGCTCAGCTCTCACTGTAGAAAAGTCTCTGACAAAAAGTGTTCCATGGTATATGGTTGTTATAATTTGAGAAATTCAAGAAGTGATGGTTTCTTCTTACTCACACTCTGACCTTATCTTAGTCTGAACTGCTCCAAAATAGAGAGTCAGAGATGAAAACTTGGGTGCCAGCTGTTTATTTGGGGATATATCATAGGAAATGGATGTGAGGGGGTGGGGAGAGTGAGGCAGGGAAGGAGGATCGTCTAGGTTGCTGCTGTTGGCAGTGAGGCTCTGCCCTGTGGTTCACTCCAGAAGCACACAGAGTGCCTCTTGCAAATATCCATCCTAGAGAGGGAGGCGTGACCAGTTACCCACATATTTCTGTTGGCTCAGGGTTGCCCCTGGTGGTGGCAGCTTTCTGAACCGCTTGGGCACAGCTTAGCATGGTGCTTATGAGAGAAAATCCCGAGCTGAATGCAGAAGATGTGAGCAAAAACTCATCACCAAAGTGGGAAGGACAGAGAAAGAGAAACTTGCTCTTGTGGAACCGTCCAAGCTGTCTGCTTCCAGGACATCTGCTGCAATATCCACAAAGTTCATGCAATTGGAATTCCCTTTCTCTCACCCTTGGATGCCCTCCTTCTGTATTGAAATTCCACTCACCCTTTAAGGCACTAACCAAGAATCATGTCCTCTGTAAAGCTTGCTTCCTTGGCCCCAACTCTTCCCTCTGACTTCCCACTATAGTTTGGTCATAAGGCCATTAGATATTCCATTTATATCTTGGAAATACTTGCTTGCAGACTTGTTTCCCTCTCTAACTTGGAATTTCTTGAGGGCAAGATTTGCACTTGTTTATTTCTATAACCCTAGCACAGAGCCAAGATTTGTGTAGATACTCTATATATTTTTAAATTATTTAATTGAAGCATAATTGATTTATGATGTTATGTTAGTTTCTGTTGTACAACAATGTGAATCAGCTATAAGTATACATATATCTCCTGCCTCTTGAGCCTGCATCCCATCCCCAACCCCATCCTTCCCCTCCAGGTCATCACTGAGTACCAGGCTGAGCTCCCTGTACTGCATTGCAGCTTCCCACAACCTATTTGATGCATGGAAGTGTATGCATATCAATGTCATTCTTCCAACTTGTCCCACCCTTCCCTTCCCCCCTGTGTACACAAGTCCATTCTTTATGTCTGCATCTCTATTCCTGCCCTGCAAATAGATTCATTAGTACTATTTTTTTTTTCTGCTCTACACATTTTTATTGAATATGCCTGCCAATGCAGGAGATGCAAGAGACTCAAGTTCGATTCTGGGTTGAGAAGATCTCCTGGGGTAGGAAATGGCAATCCACTCCAGTATTCTTGCCTGGAAAATTTTATAGACAGAAAGAGCCTGGTGAGCTATCGTTCATGGGGCTGCAAAGAATTGGACATGACTGAGCGACAGAGCACACAATGTAACAACACATTTTTATTAATGACATAAAAAAGCATTGAATATAAATAGCCACTTTTCATACTTTGGTAGATTTTAATCCTGACCTCTTTCTGCTTTCACCTCCCCAGACTAAGACAGCAGAGTCCTAACATTTTCTATCATTTTTGGTACCCTTCCCTGGACTCTCTCCAGACCTTTTTGATCTTGAGATACAGCATCCAGAACTCCCAAGAGTTTCCCAGGTGACACTGCACCACAGTTCTCCATATCAGTGTGGTCCTGGCATCTGTTTCTCTGCCTTTCAACCCAGCAGCAGCAACTTTCACTTCATTGCTGGCAATCGTTTTGATGCCCTCTGTTACAGTGATTCATAGGCAGGCCTCTGTTTCCTAATGGACTGCAGACTCCCGAGGGGAAAGCAATTGTCATCTTCATTTTCCTACTCCCCCAAGGCAGAGAGGATGACACAGCAAACAGTCAAAGACAACCACTTTCTCATATAATGGTGACAGTAGGAAGGATACCTAACAATGATAAATGGTCCCAGATCCATGTCTCTCTGAGTCCTCTACATGTTATATCACCTTCTCACTGCAACCTTGGAGATGATCTTAGTATTCTTCCCTTTTCACAGATCAGGAAACTGAGGTTCAGCTAAATTAAGGGGCTTATATGTGATTATGCATCTAGCAAGTCATGAGTGACCTTAACCAAAGTCTGTGCAGTCATAATGCTTGGGGCTGGTGCACTGGGACGACCCAGAGGGATGGTACGGGGAGGGAGGAGGGAGGAAGGTTCAGGATGGGGAATACGTGTATACCTGTGGCGGATTCATGTTGATATATGGCAAAAGCAATACAATATTGTAAAGCTAAAAAGTGCTGCATGATCTACGGAGATTTCTTGCAAAAGATGGAAGTGAGCCCGGGGATCATCAAGGACAACCAGAGATGTTTCTGTTTTGTTCGTTTGTTTATATCAGTGGTTTTCAGGAAATATTTGATGATGTTTAAATGTTTTTGGTTGCTGTAGCTGGAGAGGGGAGGTATGCTCCTGGCCTCCGGGACCCAGAGGACAGAAAAACTGCCAAGCGGTCCAGATTGCCAGAAGTGCTAGGCTGAGACGTCCTAGTTGAAATGAAGGAAAAAGAGACTGAAGTAAAGGGAGAAACTCGGTCTAACAACACAGATGCAAGGCTGGGATGAGCAACTGGGCCTTCTACCTCTTTACCCCAGCCACTCTACCAGGCCTGTAAGTCACGCTGGCTCGGCTCGTGCTGATCCAGGGAGAATCTACGTGCTAAAATGCTTTGTAAACTATCAAGTTCCTACAAAGGTTTTATCTTATTGTTTTATCTTACTCCCCTCTAAATTCCTTAGTTTTTGTTTTGTTTTTTAAACACAGAGTGGCCTTTTGGGACGGTGTGGTACTCCAGGTTAATGGCCTTTGGGGACGGTGTGGTACTCCAGGTTAATGCCTTTGGAGACGTTCTTGTCCTTCTGGGCTTGTACTTGGTTTAGCTCATTAAAAATACAGGATTTGTCGACATGGGTCTTATTAATTATCTAAAGTATTTATGAGCATCTTAGCTTTGATGTCTTTAAGTGACCCTGATGTCTGACAAGAACTCTCATCTCTGGAACTCGCCCAGGTCCTCCTGGATGCACCAGCCCAGACCTGGTGCTTCAGGTTGGCACCTCCCAGAGTTCTGATCCCTGCTGACCTTTGCATCTTGACCTCAAGGCTCACCGCAAACACTGCTGGTCTCAATGGCTTATACGGTCAGTGGTGCTCTGGATGGGACCCTATTCTCCTTGAGACCTTATTCCCTTCCCACAGCCCCTGCCCAACAAGAGAAGCAGAATGGATATATCTTTCACAGCGAGGTTGTGGAAGGTCCACTTTTCAATCAGCTTCAGAGGATCTCACTCAAATATCCTGCATCATCTTGGTAACTTATATACTTCACCCATGAACTTCTCTGTAGCCTTTTGAATTTGAGTTTCTAACTATGTTCAGCCTGTAATGGATTACAATCAAGCAAGAAAGCAAGTAATCAATAATAAAAACAAGTAAATAAATAAAAATTCTGCAATTTACTACCTACTATAGGATATAGCCATGCCAAAGTAAATGATCCATAGTTCAACAAATGGGAACATCTCCAACTATGGCTTTGATCTCATCTACACAGATACAGAGTTTTTTAGCCTCAGATTTTATATCAGTAAATAGAAGAAAAAACTCCATTAGGACTATTATAAGGATAAAATTAGTATAGTACAAAACACTTAGAACAGCGTCTAGCACATTGGAAGACTTTGAAAAAAAAATAGTGTTTAGCAAGTCCAGGTAAGACTGCCTACATTCCGTGCACTTCAGTACTTATTTTGTTGGAGATTTTCAACATCCTTTCAATGATGCCTTCTCTTCTCCAAGCCATTACTCCTTCACTGTGCTCTAAGAAGTACCTTTTGCTATGAGACTCACCCTTGCAAGATGCCTCACTCCTTATTCTTCTCATCCATGCCATAACCTCATGTTCATCCAGGACTTCTGCACCGTCTCACAATACTTCAGTTTCAAGTACCATCTTCAAACTGTGTGATGTCCATGATGGTATGACTTGCTCATCCTCCTGAAAAACCACATCTGTCTGTTGGTTCATCTCAGCCCCAGCACCTCAGCTAGGACACTGCTGGAGGCCAGGACAGAACTTGCTGCTACTCATTTGTGGTGAATCAGTATTAAGTGCTCCATTTGGAAAGAGGTTCAGATTTTTACTCAAGAGCACATAGATAGCAAATAATTATACCCAGTTCTCCTGACTTGGTTCCAGATCCAGGACTCCTGACTTTGTATTGCATAGTTGCCTTGAAAGACTTTCCAAAGCTTATGCACATTTGTTTGGCATTTTAGCACCTAGGAGAATCATGTAACATCATCTGAAAGCTTGAAGCATTTAATGTCAGCTTTCTCTTCTATAAATTATTTTTTGTATAAATAGTTGTGTTTCCTTGTCAAATATGAGAAATCTATAATTCTTTATCCCCAGCCTTTGGAGGAATATACTTATATTCCCACTTCTCTGAGCAAAGGGGTGCACTTTATCATGGCTGCAGTAAAGGGGAAAAGGAAAACCTAAGCCCTCAGCCCAGTAAGGTTCCTCCTCTCTAGGGTTTAACAGCAGGCTGATTATCATTCACAACACATCAATTCGTTAAGGGAAATACTGAGACAGGTAATGAAATTCCCACTGAAATGAGGTTGGGTGTGAGAGCTTATCATCGCTTTGATCTAGTTTTTATTTTCTTTTTGAGTATGATAGGTATGGCAGATGATTGTCCAGGAGCCTAGCTGGACAAGAAATGACCGGTAGTGTATTTCAAGGAGCAATTGATGATACCTCCTCAGGCATGGGAAGTGGAGAGGTGGTTTAGTGTTTGGCCCCAACCACAACTTTCTGAATAACCATTCATTAAAAGTGATGGTCAGTATATGCCTACCTGACATCCTCACTTATAGATCATCAAACTAGAGGACGAAAGTATTTATTTTGAGAAGACATGAACCTTTGGAAGTGAGGCTCCAAGGCAACTTTTCTATCTCAATTAAATAAAGTGATTTCAATATTATTAATTACTTTCTGAAGACCTGCTGTGTCCATGTACTAAGAAACACAATTTAACAACAACAACAACAACAAAACCAGCTTCTTCCCTTAAGAAATTTACAATTTACTTTCAGTCAGAGAGGAAACCAAACAATTATGTTTGGTTTTATAATTATTCATATAGATCACATAGGAGATCTCAGTAAGTGCCTGGGACATTTAGGATGTTTCCATCTGGGAGTTCATATTCAGATCAGTAGGGATAAATGGCAGAGAGGCAGATTTATTCAATAGTAAAAGGAAGATTTTAGTGTGTCCAAAATTGGAGTTGGCTGCCTTTGGAGATCGTGAATGGTTCATCCCTAAAAATAATTCAAGGAGGAGTTGGAAAAATACCTTCAGGGATGCTGACAGTGAAGGCCCTCTTTGGGGACAGGAGTGTTGATTATTTCCTGTAAGCTTCTTTCTACATCTTATTGTCTCTTATTACAGCGAAGAGTCCCCAAAGAGCAATTTTTACTTAGATTCTCAGAAGTTGATATCCACCCCTTTCCTCCTCTCCAGTCATAGTTTTCAAAGTCTTTGAGAGGTTTCCATCAGAAGCAGATGCAGATGAGAGAAGAAAGAAATATTATTTTGCAGCAGCTGGTGCTCCATCAAAACAAAGGCCTTGTGAAATGACAGCAGACATCAGTAATGGCCAAAGCGCCGGCCTTATTTATAGGCTTGAGTGAAAGATAAATACTGTACATGCACATTCTAATTAAGGCCAAGACTTCCCAGCATGCATAGCTCTGCATCTCATTCCCCTTGTCACTGCTGCCACGGATCCCATATTTTCTGTGGTTTTCTTCTAGTTATGAGTGATGCCGTGCTGACCGAAATGGATGGAGTCCCAAGCTGGCTGTAGGGCACAGGGATTTGGTCTGCCGCATGGCTGGAGCCTGGACTCAAAAAATACCACAGCTGTATCTGCCCTTGTCTTTAGTGGCTGACTAGAGCGTTTAGACCAAAGATGGTGATGTAGGATTTAGGATTACCTGTGAAGGGGCTCCAGCCCCACTGTGGTATAGCAGTGGATGGCAAGGAGTGAAACGCTCCATAAAAATGCTCCCTTCTCAATTCCATCCGTGTCTATTAAGCATCTGTTGGGTTAGGAGGAGAGATATGGTCTGTTTCCATCAGACACATTTCTAAGATAGATTTCTGAGTGGCATAAAGCTAATGCTTTTTTAATAGTCTCCTCTGCCTATTACATAATGAAAAAAATTGAGCACGTGCCATGAGCATATGACTAATGGCCCTTAGAGAAAGTCCAATCCTAGTTTTGATCTTTGAGAGATGAGGACATCAAAATCTAATGCAGCTAATCATGTCAAAGGCACAATCAATAAGCATACCCTGATCTCACAGTGTAATTAAGTCTCCATAAGTTCATTTTTAGACCAAATCAATCAAAAGTAGTCAACCTGATTAGGAATTAATTCAGCAGTATCATTAATTTGAAAAAAAAACACAAGATTTATTTTTCAAAATATTAATATCTTGCTTTTTAAAAATTATCTATTCTTAGTTCCTTAAAATATCTTTATATCAATACACTCTAATAAAATTTGAGGTCTTTTCCTGGCAAGAGTAAGACTTTTCATCACTGCAAAAAAAAATAATGAAACTATTTTTTCCTCTGTACATCTTTTTGGATGTCCCCTAATTTTACTCTGAAGCTCTCTTTAGGTCCTCCTCGGGACGTGTAGACGTAGTAGGTAAGGACTAGGCATGGGTCTGGATTTCAGTTTGTGGCGTCCTTTGTCCAAGGTCAAGAGTAAAGAACGAAAATAGAAACAGAAATAAGAAAACACAGGGCTAAGCTATGCATGAACTATGGGTTTTGCCTCAGGATTTTTTACTTGAATCCTAGTTAAAACTTATTTGAATTATCAGCTGATTTTTCTTCTAAATTTTTTCCCAATACACCAACCAAAATTGATGTTTGCCTGTTTTTATGTGTGTGTGTACATGTGTGTGTGTACATGTGTGTGTGTGTGTGTTTACACATGCACACAGGCCATTTTCATAACTAAGACAACTATTAACTGAGGATTTGTTTCTCAATGGATATAGCTAATCCAGGCTTCCTTGGTGGCTCAGATGGTAAAGAATCTGCCTGAAATGTGGGAGACCCAGGTTGATCTCTGGGTTGGGAAGATCTCCTGGAGAAGGAAATGGAGACCCACTCCAGTATTCTGGCTTGGAAAATTCCATGGACAGAGGAGCCTGGTGGGCTATAGTTCATGGGGTCAAAAAGAGTTGGACACGACTGAGCCACTAATGCTGGATAGCTAATCCAACAGTGTAAGTCTCAAACAGTGTGTTAGAATTTGTTGTGCACCATCTTTCACTCTCTGAGTTTCATCTGGATAATGGCAGAAACTTGATACCACGTCTTGGGAGGCATCAGCATGGAGTGGGCAGAGGGATGAAATTAATATTCATATTACTACTATGTAACTGACTATTAACTGACAAAGACTAAGACCATTCACATATTTGGTATCATTTTTTTCACAATGTGAACAATAGCTATCTCTCAGCATAGCAATTTATATTCATACTTCTTCGAGAAGGTAACTGAACCTCAAGAAACTAAGTAATTTCTTTAATATTTCAGGGTTATTAAGTGGTAATCAGGGATTTATTTGAACCTCTGGAAACCAGGAATTGGAGTCTGACATTATCAGAGAGAATTCATGGGTGACTTGCGAAGGCTGGAGCTGCAAGGGGTCGTGGCCAATGTTTAGCACAGGGGTCATTCGTAGATGGTCAAAAATATTATTGAATGAATGACTTGGAAATTCAGAGCAATCAACTTAGCTATAACAGAATGAAGGAACAATGTGGTATCAGAGCTAGGCCTAGGAGAAGTGCTTAGGAGTTCAAACTGGATGGGGAGCAGGAGTCAGATAACAATGACTTGATTGTGCAGGCCATGTTAAAAGCATAAGAAATCAGTCAATTAACAAAATAAGCAAATAATTGAACTATAAATATATAAGATTTAATTCAGAATCAACTGATATTTATTATCTAATCACTATGTGCAAGGTTCTAATTTTTCTGCACATTTTTAGCTTTCTTATTTCACCTTTATAATAATCATTTTTCATAGTTGGGGAAATTGAGCTTCCTGAAGGTATGATTTTCCCAAGGTCACAAACTAATAAATAGTGAAGTCAGTGTTTGAATCCAGGTCTCCAGGCTCACTTCAGTTATTAACATAACCAGCACAGTCTGTTTTCAGCAAGCATCTTACTTGACCAGTCAACAACATCTAGCATCACTTGACTTCCAAGACAGTGTTCCATCTTGTTTCCTTTTGACTTATATCAGCAAACCTCTTCAGTTGCCTCTGGCAGTTCCTACTCATTCAAATTATTTCCAAACATCAGAGTGTTAACAGTTCAGTCTTTGTAACTTTTCTCTTTCTTGTTCACTTTCTTGATGTGTTTATCTAGTACCGTGGCTTTCAGTACCATCAGGACAACTCCAGATTTTAAATCTCTAGCAGAACTCTTGCCTCAGCTCTCTACAGCTCTCTGATGTACAAAAATCTCCTCAAATTGCAACTTTTCAATACTGCTCTCCTGATATTTACCAAACTTGATTGCACTTGCTGTGTCTTCTATCTTAGTTAATAACAACTTGACCCTTTCAGTTGCTCAGGGCTCAAACCACAGAATTATCTTTAATACTCTCTGACTTTGTCCATGACCAATCTGTCAGCCAATCCTGTTGGTTATGTCTTCAGAAAATGATTGACTATGTCTTGCTACTCCCACAGCTATCTTCTTAACCCAATTCACTGCCAACACTTCTGGATTATTACAAGAACTTTTCCTAGTCTGAATTTTCCCACCTTTAGCCTATTCTTCTTTAGCCTCTTGATGAAAGTGGAGAGGAGAGAGAAAAAGTTGGCTTAAAGCCCAACATTCAGAAAACTAAGATCATGGCATCTGGTCCCATCACCTCATGGCAAATAGATGGAGAAACAGCGGAAACAGTGTCAGACTTTATTTTTGGGGGGGCTCCAAAATCACTGCAGATGGTGATTGCAGCCATGAAATTAAAAGACGCTTTGTTATGACCAACCTAGACAGCATATTAAAAAGCAGAGATGTTACTCTGCCAACAAAGGTCCATCTAGCCAAGGCTATGGTTTTTCCACTGGTCATGTATGGATGTGAGAGTTGGGCTATAAGGAAAGCTGAGTGCCGAAGAATTGATGCTTTTGAACTGTGGTGTTGGAGAAGACTCTTGAGAGTCCCTTGGACTGCAAGGAGATCCAACCAGTCCATCCTAAAGGAAATTAGTCCTGAATATTCATTGGAGGAAACCAATACTTTGGCCACCTGATGTGAAGAAAGAAAGAAAGAAAGTGAAGTCATTCAGTTGTGTCCCACTCTTTGCGACCCCATGGACCGCAGCACCCAGGGATTGAACCCAGGTCTTCCACATTACAAGGAGACACTTTACCGTCTGAGCCACCAAGGAAGATGTGAAGAGCTGACTCATTTGAAAAGACCCTAAAGCTGGGAAAGATTGAAGGTGGGAGGAGAAGGGGACAACAGAGGATGAGATGGTTGGATGGCATCACTGACTCAATGGACATGAGTTTGGGTGAACTCCTGGAGTTGGTGATGGACAGGAAGGCTTGGCATGCCATGATCCATGGGGTCGCAGTTGGACATGACTGAGTGACTGAACTGAACTGAGTTGAGCCTATTCTTCATATAACAGCCAAAGTAATTTCATAAATAGTAAATCATGTGACTCTTCTGATCACAACTTATTTACTCAGAATAAAAGGTGGAGTCCTTTTAATGGTATTCAAGACTCTACATGATCTGGCATTGTAAAACCTAAAACTTCCACCTTGAAGACTTTACTTGTATTTATTACCTCTGCCTGGAACATACCTCCCCAAGCATCTGACCATTTACTCCTTCATCTTTTTTAGGTTATCCTTAGCTAGCAAAGTATTTCCCTGGTGGCTCAGATGGTAAAGAATCCTCTTGAAATATGGGAGATCTGGGTTTGATCGCTGGATAGAGAAGATTCCCTGGAGAAGGAAATGGCAACCCACTCTGGTATTTTTGCCTGGGAAATCCCATCAACAGAGGAGCCTAGCGAGCTATAGTCCAAGTGGTTGCAAAAAAGTTCGACATGTCTTTATGACTAAACACACACACACATTGATTGAATGGATGGGCAGGAGGGATCCCTAAGAATTTAGCCATCTGGAAGGCGCATGGTGTATGATGCAACCCCTGACAGGTAGGCAATAGCCTAAGCAGTTTCAGTATGTGCATCAGCGTGCAAACTAACATTTTCAATGTTCAAAAAATTTCCTGCACTGTCCCCACATGATGCTCCTATGCCTCAGGAGAAAATACATTAATTTTCAGAGGTCTGATAGATCATGAACCATGAGATCACTTGTGTAAAAAGCTGTGTAAATAGCTAACAGAAATCCGGATTCTATTTCTTTTGGGATGGTACACAATTACAAACCAAAAATAGAAAATAAAAAATAAATAAATCACACTGAGTATCTTTTCATGGAAAGCCCCATTACTCCCTGTTATTGTGGCTTGCCTCCATCCACACAACGCTGCTCTCCCTCTTTGGTAGAATGTGCACCCTAGAAAAAAGAGCAGGAGAACAGGAATCAGAGAGACTTGGCTTCAGACTCCGATTGTATGCCTTGCTAATCCAGAAACTTAATTTTCTTGATCCTTTTAAGCTTCAATGCTTATTTGTAAAACAAGCAAGATAAAAGACACTTTATAGGGTAATTATGAAGACCACATTATATATAATATTATATACAGGCTACATATGTGTGCGTGCATGCTCAGTTGCTTGAGTCGTGTCCAACTCTTTTAGACCCCATGGACTGTGGCCCTCCAGGCTCCTCTCTCCATGAGATTCCCCAGGCAAGAATACTGGAGTGGGTTACCATGCCTTCCTCCAGGGGATCTTCCTGATCTAAGGATCCAACCCATGTCTCCTGCGGCTCCTGCAATGCAGGCGAATTCTTTATGCTGAGCCACTTGGGAAGCCCACAAGTTATATATAAATTATAGATAATATATAATGATACACTGTATATTTGACTGGCACTTAATATTGTATATATCCTATATATCATATCAAATATGTATATTTTACTGGCACTTGATGCATGCTCCTTAAAATTTGATTGGCATTAAGTGCTGTGAGATAATATATATATTGGTCTCTGTCCCCAGTTCATGGCACTGAACTTCTAAAACCTTTCTATTTCCCTAAGTGATCATTTATAGAACTAGAAGCATCTTTTGTTCTAATATTTGTTCTAATATTTGGCCTTTGACCCCAGTTCCTGATACAGAGTTTCAAACTGCCTTGGACTTTCCTGTTCTTTTGTTCTAATAGTAGTGCATTTTGTTCTAATGAGGGTAGGCTCTTTCATGGAGGCTGGTCACGAGAAAAAAGATGCCATGAATAGACACTTGGAATCTTCAGCATCCCTTCACATCCTTCAGAGAGAGTATGAGAGGACAAAAAGGAGTTAATAATCAATGATGCTTACATGATGATCTCTGTGTGATCCCCAAAGTAGGGGAATTGGAGAGCTTCTGGGCTAGTGAACACCCAGAGCTCCTTGGCTAGTGGTGCCACCTACGAAAGCGTAGAAACAACACCTCTTCCCACACATCCCCCTATGCCTCTCTTCCATCTGGATGCTCACCTGGATCTTTAACCATATCCTTTTGTAATAAACTGGTAAATATAAGTAAATTCCTTTCCCAAATTCGGTGAACTTTTCTAACACATTAATTGGACCTGAGGAGGAAGGGGCATGAGAACCTCTGATTAACAGCTGGTAGATCAGAAAGAAGCATGGGGATTTCCTTGTGTGGTAAAGAATCTGCCTGCCATGCAGGAGCCACAGGAGACACAAGTTTGATCCCCGGGTCAGAATGATCCCCTGGAGGAGGAAATGGCAACCCACTACAGTATTTTGGCCGGGATAATCCCATGGACAGAGGAGCCTTGCAGGCCACCGTCCATGGGATCACAAAGAGTTGGACACGACTGAATGACCAAGCGTACATGAACGTCAGAAGCACAGATCGCAGTCTGGATTTGTGTGGCTTCTGAAATGGGGGGAGGCAGTTTTGTGGGACTGAGCCTCTAATCTGGTGGAATCTGATGCTATCTCCAGGTACAACTGAATTAAATTGTAGGCCTTACTGGTGTTGCAGAGAGTGGCATGGGGTGGGAAAAAACCCCATACAACTGGTATCAGAGGTGTTGTGTTAGAGTAAAGAGGAAACAGGAAGAGTAGAGTGTAAGTGTCTACAGTAGTGCCAATTATATATATATATGATTATATTGTGTGTAATATATAATAAATCATTTAATTATGTAATGTAAACACATATATTGTGTAATGCATACTACATACATACATATGTATGTTTGATTGGCATTTAGTGCATTCTCCTTAAAAGATTCAAGCTCTCTGTTTAAGAAGAACAGGTATTTACAGAAAAGCAGAGACTGATAGCCTAATGTAACATTAGACTCATCTCTTCCCATAGGTATTTAACTAACAGGGATCTATGTCCTGAGAAAACACAGATATACCAATAAGAACTATTTTAGAGTATGTTGGGAGGTCTAACACATTCACTTAACATATGTATTATAGATAATTTCTAATTGCCATCCAGTTTCTCTTTTTTTTTGTACAGACAGTTTCAATGGCAGCTAAAACAAGTGGGAATCCAGAACCCCACCAGGCTTACTGACCTTGACGAGTGGTTCTGGTACATGTGCTGGCATGATATTCTCAAGGTGGTTGTCCCATCAGCCCTTCCCTTTGCACAGAGGTCCTTTCTGCAGGAAATCTCCCAGAAGTGGTTCTCTTCCGCTGCTCCTAACTCCAGCATTACGGCTGCCTCTGGAATGCCAGCTGAGGCCTCAGAACACCTCAGTAAGAATGAAGACAAATGTGGCCAACAGAATCTCAAGGAATTTATCTCAACTTGTGATGTTCATAGGTACCATCCGGGTAAGCATTGTGACTTGAAGTCCAACTCGAAGGAATGAAATTTGAAACTTGTTGTAAAAAATAGGGCATCCCAGGTTGCCTAGTGGTAAAGAACCCACCTGGCAATGCAGGAAACATAAGAAATACGGGTTCAATCCCTGGGTAGGGAAGTTCCCCTGGAGAAGGAAATGGCAACTCACTCCAGTGTTCTTGCCTGGAGAATTCCATGGACAGAGGAGTCTGGTGTGCTACAGTCCACGGGGTCACAAAGAGTTGAACACAAAAGAAACTTAGCACACACATATAAAAAATAATGACTTTTTCATATTCCATCTTCTTTTTAAATTTCTATTCAATTTATATCTCCTGATACCAGGAGAGACAACATCTCTTGGCAAGCAGTGGATAAAAGTTGTGTTCTTAGTTCACATACATTATCTGTTCTATTCTTCTTTTCCCAGTTCAGACTCTGTCCATTGTTCTAACAAAAAAAAAAGTGATGTGGGCTTATTAAGAAAGGAGGCACAATGACCCTCTGGGGAGAAGACCTTCATCCAATTTAAATGGGTGTGCACTCTGACAGGTATTTGGCGTTTAGGCGTCTGATGAGCCTGGACTTTATCAAACTTGTCTGAAAGTTGGAATCACTTGAGAAGATTTTGATGCCTATGTTCTGTCCACCAGAGGCTGATGTGATTGGTCTGGATATGGTCCAGGCTTTGGACTCTTTGAAACATCATCAGATGATTCTAATGTGCAGACAAGTCTGTGAATCACTTCCACAGGCCCATGATATGAGTCTATCTGAATAAAAGTATATTTCTAGTTTTTTAGAGCCAGTGATACTGCTCAAGCCAGTGTCCTTGCCAAATTATCTATGTCTGGTGTCATTAAGGCCAAATAGCCAGTTTTGAAAGGAGAAGGATTATATCTCTATCTAACAGTACTTCAATAGCAAATGTTTCTGAATTATAAAAGGAGAAAGAACATTTTAATTTGAAGGGAAAAAGGGAAATATAAATTATACGCAGGTTATGTGTGAGTACCAACTTAACCATTACAAGAGTTCTATCTGAAGGGAAATAGAAGGAAATATTAATAGAAAATAGGCTTCTGTTGATGGTAGAGATCTGCTCCTAAAACTGAGTAATTACAGAATCTTTGTTTAAATACATCTTTAGGTTTATCCTGCAATGGCACACCACTCCAGTACTCTTGCCTGGAAAACTCCATGAATGGAGGAGCCTGGAAGGCTACAGTCCATGGGGTCGCTGAGGGTCAGACATGACTGAACGACTTCACTTTCACTTTTCACTTTCATGCATTGGAGAAGGAAATGGCAACCCACTCCAGTGTTCTTGCCTGGAGAATCCCAGGGACGGGGGAGCCTGGTGGGCTGCCATCTGTGGGGTCACACAGAGTCGGACATGACTGAAGTGACTTAGCAGCAGCAACAATCAGGAGTGGAAAATTAGAAAAATCTAGAATTGGATATGAAAAAAGTAATAATTCTTTCTAGTTTGGGATATCCTACTGAGAATTTGAGGGCTTCTTAGGTGGCACCAATAGTAAAGAATCCACCTGCCAATGAAGGAGACGTAAGAGACATGGGTTCGATCCCTGAGTCTGGAAGATCCCAGCAAACTGCTCCAGTATTCTTGCCTGGAGAATCGCATGGACAGAGGACCCTAGTGGGCTACAGTCCATAGGGTCCCAAAGAGTCAGACACAACTGAAGTGACTTAGCACACACACACTGAGAATTTGAAGTACAGATCAAAGGGGATACATTTCAAACCACTCCCAGCCCTCTGAACTTTAGCAGGAAGCTGATAACGCTGCATAGCACTAGGTTATAGGGCAGGGCTTTATTCTTTGGGCTTTTAAGCACATGGGAACAAATAGCTGACAGGAAGAAAGCCTGACCAGAATCAAGCTGAATCTTCTGGGAAGAGTTCGAATGTCTAGGTACTCATATTGCTTTAATCGTGAGCCTATACTCAAGATGGAAAGATGCACAGCATTACCCAATAGAAATATAATGTTGTCCATATATGTACTTGAAAATTTTCTAGTAGTCACATTCCGAAAGGAAATAGGAGAAAAGGATATTAATGTGTCTGAGCCAATATATATTATCATTTCAACATGAAATCAGTATAAACATTTGAAATCAATGTAATAAAATATTTTAGATTCTTTTTTTCTTTCTACCAGGTCTTGAAATCTGGTTTATTTTCTACATGCTTACAACACATCTCAATTTGGAATGGCCTCATTCAAATGCTGAATAGCCACATGTGGCTACTGTCTACTCTTTTGGACACTGCAAGTGCAGATGGAAGATCATAAGGTCTGAATAAAGAGACTTTTCTTCTAATTGATCTTAAATGATGGACTGCATCAGATGGTCTCTAGAGTCATTTCGCAGCCCTCGTGTTCTCTGAGTCAATGGCAAGTCAAGGATGTGGGTCCATCGAAAAACTGGATGAGAATGGCCAAGCCTTTGAAGCTGGGACAGTCCCCAAGGCAAGTCTGCTATTTCCGTCTCAATTTAGGGAGACTAAAAAAGCATCTTTGGCTCTCACCAAAACGGCAGGTTCTGAGCAGAGAGTATAGTTTTTGCCGCACAGAGCACAGGGATTCTGTAGGATATGGTTCTAGGGAAAAAAAACTCCCTGAGGGACCGCTTTACTTGAAATTAACTTTGCTATTGATCCCAGTGGTCAGGTGATGAGCGATGTGGTGTAAATCAAATCTTTGACCCACAAACCAAAAGCATAGCTCTTATGATTACTTTTTGCACAGCTTTATTAGAAGAACACTGCACACTTCCATGGTATGTTTCATTCCCAAGACCCAGCTAAGTCATGAGTCCCCACCCCCCTTGACATTGGCTTTTAGAGCAGCAATATACTCCAGCACAGCGGAGCTTTGTCTTGCCTCATAGCCTGGGGTGGCCCCAGAGCTATTAAAAGTCTCTATTCATTGCCCCACTTTCAGATGAAATTGTTCAAACAACGGGCTGTTTAGACCTCAGTCACGAAACTGCTTTTTACTGGTGCACGATGGAAGTGGCAGTGGTGAAATACTTGAGCTAAAATGAGAGAACTGAGCGCTCAGCCCATCTGTTCTCCGGAGCACCATGTGACCTTAGCCAGAAGACTCCCCGTGTCTAGACTTCAGTGCATCCTCCTGTAAGACAGCTGAAGTCCCTTCCACTTTGATGGTGAGGATCACGTTCCTGGGATCCTGGCACATTTCACAGGAAGATTTAAAATAAATGCAAGATACAATGATGAATCATTTCAGCAGACCCTAGGGGAGAAGCAGGATGGTAAATAACTGTCAAATCTTGGTAAACTGTTCAGACAGACAATGGGGCAGGGACACCTTATGGGCAGGTCAAGGACAAATTCGGGGAAGTGGAGAGAGGGGGAGGAAGGAGGTGGAGGGGGGCTGGGGAAAGTTCACTGCAGGGCCACCCAAGGCTGAGGATGGCCAAGTTTGAAAGCCTTGTCTTTATGCTGGAAGGACCTGACGAGCAAAACTGATTAGCTGTAGAATATCATTTAAATCTTCTCTTAAAGCAAATCCAAGTCTTTAATCATTATCTCCCAAACCACCAAACAGCGCCAGACACACACCGGCCTCACTGAGAGACTTGTCAAGACTGAAACAGTAATTCACAAATTCACTAAAATTCCCTGCTCCAGCGAGCAGTATGACAGCTCCAGCGACCGCGGTAACATTTCTATTCAAACTGGCTTTGGAGCCGAAGCTATAAATATCCTTGCAATATTTCCTGCTTCAGAACATAAAGACAGCTTTACAGCACTGATAAAATAGAAATTACTTTCTCTCTGAGGTCTTGCTGGAATTTTAATGTCTGTTTTGCAATAAAGCAGCTCCTACACAATTTGATTTGAGGGAAAGAAAACAAACGGTCTAATTTAGTTACAATAATGACTCTTGTATTGTTTGCCCTGCTTGCTTCTCTGGCTGCTGGGCTGTTAAAGTTTGTAGCGCTGAGCAGAGGGGATGATTTTATGAGAATATTAAAATGGTTTCTTTATTATTTAAAGATACACTGTCTTCATACTTCCTCAACACAGTGCAACCCAAAACAATGTTTTAAGGAGAAATAGAGAGAAGAAAATAAAGTTTACGGCCCTTAATAGCGCCTTGTGAAAATTGCTTGTTAGAACTGTAAAGCTGTTGACCAAAGATGACACGAATTTAAAAGGCTTTTGAAACGCAAAAGATCATAGCAGCTTTAATTATTCCATACATGTTACCCTGTTCTTGTTAGTGCCTTCAAAGTTGAGCAAATCTCTTTTTTAAAATCCACATACACCCGTCTCCTTTGTAGATTACATGATGTGGAAAGAAAAAAGAAAGACAGAAATTTGTGTTTGTAAATGGACTGTGTGCTGAGGGCATAGGAAAACGGGGTTGAGAACAGAAGCTAAGGAATAGAGCCAGGCTGTCTGCGAGCAAGAATTAAATGACTGAAGGGAGGCAGGGTTTGATCAGGTGCTGCATAGAAGTGTGATTAATCCAACCTCAGACTTATCGACTAAGGGTTAAAGTTCAAATTAGCCTCAGTTAGGTTTGGGATTTCCCCCTATGTGAAAAGCACCATGACCCCATGGCATCCTCTACTTGACTTATCAAGGGTATCTTCACAGATCACATGGCCCCGGGCTAAACCATGAAGCAAATGTCCTCTTCCACCATCTGCCTCCCTTTTGCTTCAGGCATCTTGAAACTTATAACTCAGATTGGGACTTGAACTCAACCAAAACTCAGATTGACACTTGGAGCCCCTGTCCTTTAACTGAGATCGCACACCCGTCCTCAGAACTTGCTGAAGTTCAGGTTCTTTACGTCTCGTCACAGAAAGAATTCAGTGAGAGACAAAGGGATAAGTAAGAAATGGATTTATTTTGAGAGATATACATGGCACAGACAAAATGTAGTCAGTCTCAAATGCTGAGAGCAGCCTCAGGGTATGGGGTCATCTGGAAAGTGAGAGTGGCCATTGGGGAGACACTCCAAGACAGAGTGTGGGCCATCTCAGAAGGTGAGGGGCCCCGAAACATGAGATGGTTAGTTTTCACGGGCTGGGTAATTCCATAGGCCAATGCGTAGGATTATTTTTGAACTATTTTGGAGAGGAGGCAGAGATTTCCAGGGATAAGCCCACTGTCCACTTTTTGGCTATTTGGCATTAGCCTTGGAATTGTCATAGTGCCTGTCATTTAGATGATAAAACATTACAATAAGTGTACAATAAGGTTCAAGGTCTACTGAAGTCAAATCTTCCACCTTCTTGGACCTAGTTGGTTCTAACTAGTTTCTGTCTATCCAAACAGCTAGGTCGTTCCTTAAGGGTTGTGCCCTGCCCACGTCCCTCCTGTTTCAGCCTCTTCCCCCTCAGCTGTTTATTTTTGCTCCCTTATGCTTACAATTAGTTGCACCACGTTTTCTCTTTTAGCTTTTCATATTTTCCCATTTCCTCCCATCCAAACAGATTCTACCTCCCAATATCCTGATATACCAAAAGTTCTACACTTATTCTAAAACTTTCAGTGCTTTTGCAGCATGTACTTGACATCACAGACCCATGATATCTTGTCCATAAGGAAATCGGGCTTACATCTCTCCTTTGGTTTTTTAAACTGTGTTCTTAGGGCTCTTCAGATTTCACAAACATCTCTCAACAGCTGTGTGGTAGAGAGGGGCTGGGTGCTGCACGCTTTTGTCAATAAAGCACCTGTACTTTTGCCAATTTAGTATAAGGAGGACTCATTTTTTAAGGTGTTCTGCCATTTGAAAAACATTTGGAAGTCACTGTTCTTGTTCAAATTTTTATTTTGCAAAAGAGAAAACTGAGGTTCAGGGAGGAAAAATGGCCATTTTCTCATAGCTGAATAATGCCAGGGTGGGAAGGAGAACCCATGGGGACTTACTACGACACGTGGGAGAGCAGTGATCTCTTACAAACTAATTCACGCTAGAATGAAAGCACTCTTATGATTGATCCCATGTTAGGGATAGTTATTATAATTAAAAGAAGAATGTTAGTAAGTGATTGTAATGCATTTGCCAAGAAGACATTTTAAGAATAGTGTACTTATGCAGCTCTTAAAGTATGGTCTGAGGAGCCACTGGAAAAAGGACAGTCTATTCAACAAAGAGTACTGGGAATACTGGATATCCACACACAAAAAATGAAATTAAATCTGTATATCTTATATAAAAAATAACTCAAAATAAATGAAAGACCTAAATGTTTAAACTGTAAATATCTTAAAAGAAAGCACAGGACAAAAGCTTCATGACATTTGGCAATGATTTCTTGGGTATGATACCAAAGGTACAGGCTGCAACAACAAAAAGTAGGCAATTTGGACTTGACAAAAAATTATGCATCAAAAACAATATAAATAGAATTAAAAAAAAAACACAAAATGGGAGGGAATATTTTAAAATCACATATATGATAAAGGGTTAATATTTAGACTATTTGGAGACATCCTGAAACTCAATAACAGATAACAACCTCATCTAAAAATGAACAAAAGACTTGAACAGGCTTTTTTCAGAATAAAAACAAATAGTTACCAAGCACATGAAAAGATGCTCCACATGACTAATCATTAAGGAAGTGAAAATCAAAACTACAATGAGAGACCACCTCACACCCATTAGGATGGCTGCTACCAACAAGTGAGAAAATAGCAAGTGTTGACACGGATGTGGATAAATTGGAATGCTTTTGTACTATTGGTAGGAATGGAAAAATGGTACATCTGCTGTGGAAAACAGTACGAAAGTTCCTCCAAAAATTGAAAATAGAATTACCATATGACCCAGAGGGTATACACCCAAAAGAATTAAAAGAAGGATTTTTAAAAGAATTTGCATCTATGTTTATAGTAGCATTATTCACATTAGCTGGGGCTTCCCAGGTAGCACTAGTGGTTAAAGAACCTGCCTGCCAATGCAGGAGACATAAGAGACAAGGGTTCAATCCCTGGATCGGGAGGATTCCCCTGGAGGAGGGCATGGCAACACTCCAGTATCCTTACCTGGAGAATCCCATGGACAGAGGGGCCTGGTGAGCTACAGTCCATAGGGTCACAGAGAGACACGACTGAAGCAACTTGGCAGCAGCATTCACAGCTAAAATGTGGAAGCAACCCAAATGTCAATCAGTGGATGAATGGGTTTGATGTGAAGCAGGACCCTATGAGGTTCCTGTGAAAGCCTTCCTGTGTCCCCAGTGTCTTTGATTACAGGATACAGGCTTCATGCACCCTCTATGACCTTCCCTAAGGTCCAACTGCTTATTTAACTTCTATGCAGAGGACATCATGTGAAATGCCAGGCTGGATGAAAAACAAGCTGGAATCAAGATTGCCGGGAGAAATATCAATAACCTCAGATATGCAGATGACACCACCCTTATGGTAGAAAGAGAAGAAGAACTAAAGAGCCTCTTGATGAAAGTGAAAGAAGAGAGTGAAAAAGTTGGCTTAAAACTCAACATTCAGAAAACTAAGATCATGGCATCCAGTCCCATCACTTCATGCAAATAGTTAGGGAAACAGTGGAAACAGTGAGAGACTTAATTTTGGGGGGCTCTAAAATCACTGCAGCTGGTGACTGCAGCCATGAAATTAAAAGACACTTGCTCCTTGAAAGAAAAGTCTTGACCAACCTAGACAGCATATTAAATGAGGTGGATGAAACTGGAGGCTATTATACAGAGTGAAGTAAGCCAGAAAGAAAAACACCAATACAGTATACTAACGCATATATATGGAATTTAGAAAGATGGTAACAATAACCCTGTATACGAGACAGCAAAAGAGACACTGATGTATAGAACAGTCTTTTGGACTCTGGGGGAGAGGGAGAGGATGGGATGATTTGGGAGAATGGCATTGAAACATGTATAATATCATATATGAAATGAGTCACCAGTCCAGGTTCGATGCACGATACTGGATGCTTGGGGCTGGTACACTGGGACGACCCAGAGGGATGGTACGGGGAGGGAGGAGGGAGGAGGGTTCAGGATGGGGAACACGTGTATACCTGTGGGGGATTCATTTTGATATATGGCAAAATCAATACAATATTGTAAAGTTAAAAAATAACATAAAATAAATTAAAAAAAAAAAAAGCAGAGACACTACTTTGCCAACAAAGGTTCTATCTAGTCAAAGCTATGGTTTTTCCAGTAGTCATGTATGGATGTGAGAGTTGGACTCTAAAGAAAGCTGAGCACTGAAGAATTGATGCTTTTGAACTGTGGCGTCAGAGAAGACTCTTGAGAGTCCCTTGGACTGCAAGGATATCAAACCAGTCAATCTTAAAGAATATCAGTCCTGAATATTCACTGGAAGGACTGATGCTGAAGCTGAAACTCCAATACTTTAGCCACCTGATGTGAAGAACTGACTCACTGGAAAAGACCCTGATGCTGGGAAAGATTGAAGGCAGAGGAGAAGGGGACGACAGAGGATGAGATGGTTGGATGGCATCACCGATGTGACGGACATGAGTTTGAATAAACTCCAGGAGTTAGAGATGGACTGGGAAGCCTGGTATGCTGCAGTCCATGGGGTCACAAAGAGTTAGACAAGACTGAGTGACTGAACTGAACTGAAGGTCCAAATCAAGCAATTGTTAATTAGGGAAGGGAAGGGATATGATACAAGGGAGAAACAAATAGAGTAACTATAGTGCGGCCCTGAGGCAAGGTCCTGGTTCTTCATCCAGGGATACACTTGACAATGTCTTTGAGTTGTTTTGCAGATACTGAAACCCCCAGCAGATGGGAAAAGTTAACAGTTAATGATGTATACTGCCTACAATTGCATAGGCTCCAGACCGGTTGGAACCAGAAGGTTGATCATGCTGACTCCCACTTAACCTCACCACCAACCAATCAGAAGAATGTCCATGATGTGATCACACCCTCTTTGAACCACTACTATAAAATTTCTCACCACCCTCTCCCAGCTGGGTCATACAGTTTTGAGATCATTAGCCCACTATGGCCCCTTTTGCCTGACAAAGCAATAAAGCTATCCTTTGTGTTTGTTATTCAGTCGCTAAGTCTTGTCTGACTTTTTGTGACCCCATGGACTGCAGTTAAGCAGGCTCCTCTGTCCTCCACTGTCTCCTGCAGCTTGCTCAAATTCACGTCCATTGAGTCAGTGATGCCGTCCAACCATCCCATGCTCTGTCATCCTGCTTCTTCTTCTGCCCCCAATCTTTCCCAGCATCAGGATCTTTTCCAGTGACTTGGCTCTTCACATCAGGTGGCCAAAAGTATTAGAACTTCAGCTTCAGCATCAGTCCTTCCAATGAATATTCAGGATTGATTTCCTTCAGGATTGACTGGTTTGATCTCTTGGCAGTCTAAAGGACTCTCAAGAGTATCCTCCAGCACCACCGTTTGAAAGCATCAGTTCTTCAATGCTCAGCCTTCTTTATGGTCCAACTCTCACATCCATGACTACTAGAAAAACCATAGCTTTGACTATAAGGACTTTGTCTGGATTCTTTGTTACATCACGTAAAACTCTGTCTCAGATTTAATTCAGTGTCAAGGTACAGAGGCTGAATCCGACTTCAGATTGAATAAGTAAAATATGGTATATACATATAATGGAATTTTATTGTACCTTAAAAAGGAAGAAACTTCTAATACATGCTACAACATGGGTAAATCCTATTGTATTTGCCCACGATTTTCTTTTTTACATAATGAAAAAAAAAAAAATGTGGTCTGAGGAAACCTCTAGAGTCTCTGGACTCTTTTAGAGAGTCTGTAAGGTTGAACCTATTCTCATAATAACAAGAAAGCATTATTTTTTTTACTGTCTTTACATTTCCAGTTATGTAAATGTAGCATTTCTACAGAAGAAATGCTGGGCCAGCTATTGGTGCCTTAGTATAAATCAAGACAATGCCACCAAACTGGACTAGTAGTCATTACTCTTCCTGACCTCACGCTTGCAAAAGAAAGAGAGAAAGGCATGGAGGGATGGTAGGGAAGAAGAAGAAAGGAGGGAAATAAAGGAAGAAAAAACAAGAGGAAGAAGGAGGAGGGGGAGAAAAGGGGGAAACCAGTTTAAGAATATTCTTGATGAAGCATTAAAAATTCTACTTCTATAAGTTACTAAAAATACTAAATCTCCACCCTGGAGTATATGTTTTTATATAGTAAGCATGGCAAATGAAAAGTTCATGAAAAACATGGAAATGCATACCAAAATACAAGAGTTGTCTCAAGGCAAAGTGATGTGAGTTGCAAACTGAATTCATCACTCCTTTCATGAAACATCCTTTATACTAGAAGGAACTGCTGACCAATAAGTAATGGTCACTGAAACTTGGATATCTAGCAGACATTTCTTTGAAAATGAAAGAAGTAAGCCTGTCACTTCTGAGAAAACAACTGAGAGTATTTTTTGCCAATAATATTTGTGCTTTCAAACAAAAATAATAGAATTCTGGAAAACTTGTATCTGCTACAGTATCCTTGACAGCTTTCCAATATTTAATGACTTTCTTGATGAAATTGGTAGTGATATTAATGAATGAGGCATTTTTAATATTGGATAATGAAATATGTCAACATTTGGAAGAGCTGCATTATTCAAGGAACCAATATTTTCTTGAATGACTAATGCATGTTGCTTCACAATCATGTGTGGGTGAATAATGCTCTCAAAGTGCAGAAGAGACCACTGTATTTTGATGTAGCAGAATAGGAAAAGTTTGCTGATATGGTTTCAGATTCCACACTGCAACAAATCTGTGAGGATCTACTTGCTGAGTTTCAAAGTAATATCAAAGACAAATACCCTCAATTGTATGAAAAGGTTTTTTAAATACTCCTCTCTTTTCTAACCACATATCTAAATCAGTCCAGTTTTTTCCCCCCATATCCTTCAACCAGAATAATGTATTACAGATAAGTCTGATTCCAGAAGTGTATTTGAAACTATAGCTGTCTTAAGTCAGAGATTAAAGATATTTCAAAGGCATAAAGTAGTGCGACTATTTTAACTCATTTTTTTTGGTTTTTGTTGTTTGGGATTAACAAAGAGGTCCTGGGGGCAAGAGCTTTGACAGTCACTGCTGTAGGTGACTCAGGAGACTTTCAAGAAGGCCTCCCAAGCTTCACTGACAATGGTAACAAAATATCCCACGTTTTCCGATAATTTTCCTGAGGACTCCTCTAAGTGTCCTGTTATTTAATCCTTCATTTAAGTCCCTCCACACACCGAAGCTGAGCCATGGGGGAAAATTAATAGGCAGAGGCTTCTTAACTCTAGTGGTTTCTGAATCCCAGGGCACACACATCCTTTCTTTTACTGCTTTGGTCGGTAGGCTCCACTTGTTATCCTAATAAAGTTTCTAGGTGTTCTGGATGCGTCTGCAAATCCTCTACAGGCCCACTCGTTGTTCTTAGTACTAACGTGTCCACATAGACGCAGCCCTGAGTGGAGATTTTAAAGAATATGGAGGGACAGTCTTTCTCGGAAACTTTGTTTCTAGAAGAAATAACACACCAACCAAAGGACTCAGCATGAGAAAGAAAATGCTTTGAATTTAAGAAAAGAGTGGGGTTGTGGTCCAGTGATTAAGACGCCGGGCTTCCTCTGCAGGGGGCACGGGTGTGATCCCTGGTGGGGGAACTAAGATCCCACACGCTGTGAGTTTTCACTGATCATTCCTACAGGCTTCCTGTGTGGGGTTGGTGAGAGAGAGTAGAGACAAGGGGCAGAATCCATGAGGTGAAACCTCCACCACAAACCAAAGCTTCTTCTTGGTTTAATCATTTCTGGAAGTATATGTTGTGTTATTGTGAATTAAGCACAAGTCTGGATATTAAAAGATGTTAGTTTGAGTCCCTGTTTTGTCAAAAACCAAGAAACTTGAGACTATTAAATATGTCATTCACAGAAGATAGTAGATTTCTTTTGTGTGCACTGAGCAGTAAATAACAAAGACCACCAGACCGGGAATATTAAGGACTGCGCTTCAAGGGTTTGGTCGTGTTCCTGACACATGAGCACTGTTCCACAGGCAGTGTGTTGGTGTTTACTTTTGCACTAATATTAGTATGTGATATGTGTTGCTAGGAAAATTGTCCATTTCGTTGAGGCTTTGCTTCTTCATTTCTAAAATGGGACTTGCTGTGCTTCCTAACTGATCCCCTGAAGTTGTGAGGCGCACTGAAAGTAGGGCAGGACTGAAGAGTCAAGACGCCCGTGTCTGTGTCCCAGCAAAAGTCCCGACTAACCAAGTGACCTTGGAAAGCAATTTCCATGGTCAGTCCCTTAGTTGCCTCATCTGTATGCCAGTGTGTGTGTGTGTGTGTGTGTGTGTGTGTGTTACTCACTCAGTGGCGTCCGGCTCTTTGCAACCCCATGGACTGCAGCCCACTAGGCTCCTCTGTGCATGAAATTCTTCAGATGTTGGGCCAAATAATCTCTCAGTTTCTATCCAGCATCGATATTCTTCATGTAGAATCTCCTGTGATCCCTCAAGGCTTAAAACTCTGTTCTAGATTGCTTATATTTAGGGCAGAGCTGGGTCTAGAACCTAGAACTTTCTAGTTTCTGAGTATGTAGAAGGATTATTATGTTTAATCAGGTACTCCAAGATAATCTGGATACCTGAAAAGCTTCATTGCAATGATTCATTTTTAAATGCCAAGTGCTGAAAACATGATGTCTCTGTATAAATTTTTTTTTTAAAGTCATTTTTATCAAATGAGGAAGGGAGTTACTCCTGAGGACTAGCTGTCTGGCAAGACTTCAAATCCTTCCTAGTTCCAGTGGGTTGGAAATGCCGCAGCAACACTCGTCCTGGTGTCATTGTCTGAGTTCCAGCCCCAGCAGCAATCAAGAAGAGCAGGGGAGTGTGGCAACAAAGAAAACAAGGAATTAATCAATCTCTCTCCAACTTTACTGAGTGGGGGAAACAGTGAGACCAAAGCTACGGCAAGATTACACTGAGAAACAGAGATAGAATATCAGTTCTATGTTTTATATCCATTTTATTAAAACAGTAATGGAAATTGAATTATCCAAGGAAATAAAAACATACATTTCCTTGGAGCTTAGAGAGCTTTCAGTTTCCTTCCAGATCACTTGAAACA
>NW_011494639.1:1107722-1135860 GCF_000754665.1 Bison bison bison | reverse complement strand
GTCTGCATTCATCTTCTATATGAACAATGAATCAATCATTTTTTATTGAATGTTCCCCTCCCCTTTGCCATGGTAATGGCCAGTTTCTGCACAGTTGATCAGATCAACCAGGCTATAGATTTGATTTGGTCATTGAAATGGTCCCTGAATTAGGTAATTTCATTTTTTTCATCTTATAAATGAAAATCATACTCACCTCGTGCTTCTAAAACTGGGCTATATTTTTTCTGCATGAACATCATCAGCAGTGCTTATTATAAAGGCAGATCCTAAGCTCCCCCAACCCCAGTCTTCTAAATCAGAATCCTTGAGGTTGGGAGGAGCGTGTTCAAGAAGCTCCCTGGTATTAACATATTCCCCAGGTGAATTAATGAGTGAATAAATTGAATAGATAAGTGTCACAATTCTAATTTGGGGGGTTCAAAAGCATTAACTTTGCTATTGAAATAAACTCCAGCACCACAGTTTGAAAGCATCAATTCTTCAGTGCTCAGCTTTCTTTATGATCCAACTCTCACATCCATACATGCCCACTGGAAAAGCCATAACTTTGACTGTACGGACCTTTGGCGGCAAAGTGATGTCTCTGCTTTTGGATATGCTGTCTAGGTTCGTCACAGCTTTTCTCCCAGGCGCCACGCATCTTTTAACTTCATGGCTGCAGTCGCTGTCCACTGCCATTTTGGAGCCCGAGAAAATAAAGTCTGTCACTGTTTCCATTTTTTTCCCCATCTATTTGCCATGAAGTGATCATGTAATCAACTTTAATCTTACGATTATAACATGAAATGGCCCCTAGATGTATTCATGCAATGGGAATTCAAGTACCTGCTACCTGTGTCCCCCATCTATCGACTCTCACAATGTCTTCTACAACAGCCAAACCATGCCCTTCTTCCATCTATGAAGTTTACACTTTCTTGCTTCTACCCATTGGCTTATGCAAATCCCTCAAGCATAAATGATTTCTCCAGGTCCATTTTTGACAGGAAAACAATTCTGCTCTTCTTTCAAATTATATTTCAGTTATTTAGTAGGTTCCTTCTAAGTGGAGGTCACTGGATTTGATTTTGCAAACAGAAACAAAGCCTTGTTTGCTCTTCACGGCTCCTGAGTTTAGGGATTGCTTTCTTAAGTAGAATGGGCTTCCCTGGTGGCTCAGATGCTACAGAATCCGCCTGCAATGCAGGAGATCTGGGTTCGGTCTCTAGATCGGAAAGATCCCCTGGAAGAGGAAATGGCAACCCACTCCAGTATTCTTGCCTGGAGAATCCCATGACAGAGGAGCCTGGCAGACTGCAGTCCACAGAGTTGAAAAGAGTCAGATATGACTGAGCAAACAATACATTTTATTCCAGGCTTTCATCTCAGCATCTTGCTCCTCTATGGTAAATACAGATCCCAATCTGTATTTAAACAAAACCAAGAACAATTACAACAAATCTGATTCCTATGACTAGACTGTAAGATTTTTAATGGTGCAGATCTAAGGCCCTATAGCTTTCAGGTTCTCAGACTGTTCATAGTAGTTTCTCAATAAACACTTATTTTGTGAGATTGGATTTCATCTTTCTTAATCCCTTTATGAAGCTTAGAAATGAATAGAGTGAAGTCCAGAAAGAGTAAAGAAACTATTCAAGGTCAAATAGCTAGTTGTTAGCAGAGCCAAAAATAATACATTTATTTCCTTTAAAAAATATTTTAAAATTTTTTGTTGAAATATAATTGATTTAAAATACTGTGTTAGTTTCAGATGTATAGCAAGGTGAGTCTGTTATACATATATAAAAATATATATATTCTTTTTAAATATTTTCTTCCATTATAGGTTGTTACAAGATTTTGAGTATAGCTCCTTTGCTATCCAGGAGGTCTTTGTTGGTTTCCTATTTTAAATATAACTGTGTACATTTTAATCTCAAGCTCCTAGCTTACCCCTCCTCCCCTTCTCCTTTGGTAACCATATTTGTGTTTGTTTTCTATGTCTTTGAGTCTATCTTTGTTTTGTAAATAAGTTCATTTGTTTCATCTTTTTAAATTTGATTCCACATAGATTTGCCTTACTATAACTTACTTCACTTAGTATGATCATTTCTAGGTCCATCCATGCTGATGCAAATGGCATTATTTCATTCTTTTTCATGACCACATAATCTTTCATCGTCTATACACCACATCATTTCACTCATTCATCTATCAGGGGACACTGTTGCTTCCATATCTTGGTTATTACAAGTAGTGCTGCTATGAACATTGGAGTGCATGGGTCTTTTTGAATTATGGTTTTCTTCAATACCTTTATTTCCTTGACATGCTCTCATCAAGTTCCCAGCTTAGTATGAGAGAGGAGACCTACCTTTGAATTTCAATGTTTGTCTTTGTCTCATTGCAGATGTTTCGTTATCATCACCTTCATATTTGTAGACAAACTGTTACTTTCGTTTACCCTCATGCTAATTCCTTTTCTTTCCCATGATTGTTTTCAGGTTTTCCTCTGGACTTCCTTCAGCTCTGTCATATCTCTTGCTGAGTGCACTAAGGTTATAAACAGTATTCCAGCTGCGGCCAAATCATGATTTTGTACACAAAGTAATAATATTGTCTGTGCATTCCCAGCATCTTTTCAGATCATGCCCAGAAAATTGCTGGTCTTTTGGCAGCAACAGCAGCACATGGAATAGATATTTAAGGCAAGAGATGCAACAGTTCCAACATTCCTATTCTAGAGTGTAACAGGTAGTGAACCCATAATCATACAAAAATCATGTTTTTATTTTTTTCTCTAAAAGGATTTCTCACACAAGGTCACACTGAAACCTACAAGTTAGACATCTGCTTGGCCTCACGGCCTGTAACTTACTCACCCTGGCTTGGCATATCACTACATGCAAAGGTCTACTTCCACCTGCAAACTTTGCACCATTTTCAACATAAAGCTTCTGAAAATAATATAAGATACATTCCAGTATCAATATCTGAGAGATTTTTACTTGTTGTTGTTGCCATAACATATATGAAAAAGCATCTCTTTTACATAAGCTGTGTTTCTTGTGTTTTACCAATACTTTAAAAAAAGCTTCGTGAGGTCTTTGCCTGTGTTCTTTCCATGCTGATGGAGCTTTCCTTTAGAAAATTGACAAAAGACATCAGGAGTTTTATAAAGTATATATCCATTGGCTTTCCGTGTTCACAATGTTTACCAAGCTCATCAAACAGCTCCAGTAGATATGTGAGATATGATTTCCTTTTTCAGAATTACAGTAGGTACTGTTTACTTTTTTATTCAGAGACTAAGGTGAGCATTACACAGGCCGCTCTGGAGTGCCCTAAAAACTGCTTGGCACAGTGTCTGGCACACGGTGGTGCCAGGAGAGGTTGGGTGTCTTTTCCTTAAACCCAATCTACGGGTAGGTGTCTCTAATGCCATGCTGGACAGGAAAGCCAAGGACTTGGGACCTAGTTCTGGTTGTCCACTTGTACTAAAAGGTCATTACTTCTTTCTTCACCATTTATTCATTTGTAAAATCAGGTGTTTGGAATCAACTGCCTCAAAGCCTTCTTTTAAAATAATTTTTCAAGGATTCTAAAACTTTTTAGTTAGTGTTTTTGTTTCTTTCAGCTCCATGCCCAAGAGTGAAATTGCCGAGTCAACTGTGGTTCTGTTTCCATTTCTTTGAGAAATGTCCAGTACTGTTTTCCACAGGAGCTGCATCAATTTAGACTCCGACCGACACTCTAGAAGGGTTCTCCTTTATCCACATTCTGGCTGACATTTGTTATTTGTGTTCTTTTTGATGATAACCATTCTGACAAGTGTGGGGTGATATCTCATTGTGATTTTGATTTGTGTCTCCTTAATGATTAACGATGCTGAGCATCTTTTCATATGCCTTTTGGCCATCTGCATGCCTCCCTTGGAAAAACATCTATTCAGATCTTCTGCCGAATTTTTTGATCTGGTTATTTGGGTTTTTTTTTTTTTTGGATGTTGAGTTTTTATGAGCTTTTTCCACTCCTGCATATATATACCAGGAAAACAAAAACGCTAACTGGAAAAGATACATGCACTTCAGTGTTCATCGCAGCTTTATTTACTACTGTTAAGATATGGAAGCAACTTAAGCGTCCATCAACAGACGAATGAATAAAAGATGTAGTATACACACACACACACAGATACACACAATAGAACACTACTCAGCCTTTAAAAAGAATGAAATTTTGCCGTTGGCAATGACATGGATGAACTTGGAGGGCACTATGCCAAGTGAAGTAAGTCAGACAGAGAAAGATGAATACTATGTGATATCGCTTGCACGTGGAATCTAAAAACCACAACAACCTAGTGAATATAACATAAACAAAACTGAATCACAGATACAGAGAGCAAGCTAGTGGCCACCACTGGGGAGAGGGGAGGGGAGCAGGGCAACATAGAGGTAGGGGGTAAGAGGTGCGAACTATTAGATAAAATGAGTTACCAGAATGTATTGTCCAACACAGGGAATATAGCCAGTGTTTTATAATAACTATAGAGTATAATATTTAAAATTTGTGAATCACTGCATTGTACACTGTAACATAAAATATTGTACATCAACAATACTTCAGTAAAAACAGCTATGAAATTTTAAAAAATAATAAAATCTACATTGGCTTACAGTTTCACATCCGCTATTCATCTTTCAAAACATTTGCTAGTCTGAGATCTTTGTCTTATCTGCAAGATCCAGAACATTTATTACAATTTCATTGTATGCCTCTACTTCTCTACAGAAAAAGATAAACTGGAATGGCTAATTTTTTGAGCAAAAGCCAGGGTCAAAAAATGTCTCTTCTCACAATTCTTCTGTACATTGTTTAGACTCTTTTTGCTTTTTGTTTTCTTCCTCTCTCTTCCCCTCTCTCTCTCTCTCGTAATACAACCCCAAATGGTGTCAAATTTCCTTTTCATGGCTTCCTGCCTTTTTTAGATCTGTACTCACAGATTTTCTGAATTACAAGGCATTTTAGAGATGTATGTTATAAAAGAAAGAGCAACAAGTCTTTTTAATCCTACATCTCAGATTGCAAGACTTTAGAAATGATCCTACCTTCTCTGATTCTCCATCTATAAGAGGAAGTTTATAATAAAAAGTACTAAACATGTTTCTGAAGACTCCACAAGCAGTCGTAAAAAGCGCACTGCAAATATGCCTGCCCAAATGATGATCATTATTCTTATAATCCAACCCTCTTGTCTTCTCACTGGCTTGGCAGTCCTTTGGAAATTGATGCTTGAATCCATTTCTGAATTCTAGTTTGCACCAGACGCTGCATTATAAAAGAATGGCCTGAACAAGCTTTCGTGTTTCCACTTGGGCTACGTTTCCCTTTTGAAGCATGATGCCTGTGCTCTGACAAAGGCCTTTTTCCTATGATAGCCATTTGCTGGGGGTTTTGTCTGAGTGTCTGTTCAAGCAGAACCCATGATTTACTGTTGGTTGTGAAGGTGAAAGAGATTTTGACAAGTGGAGAAATGGAGAAAGTCTGAGCTTTGTTCATTAACATGCAGCCCTCTTTGTATGTATGTAAGGGGGCGGGAGACCAAGTAGGGAGGGTTAGACATATGAGTTCTAAACTTGAAGCCTAATTTGGTTATGGAAACAGATCTGCGTCTGGCAGAGACACATGGCACCCCAGCCCTCGGCCATCAGTGTTCGGGAAGCCTGCTTCGTTTAATTGGTAAATCATCTGTCTTGCATTGTCTTCCACCAGCACTATCTGTGAGGCAGCTGCCCACCTTGGCTAATTTAAATATGATTTAGCGGGATAGCCTCCTGTCCCTCCTGCCAGGACATTCAGAGTACCAAATGGATGTTGATTGGCATTCCCTACCCAGCGTTGCATGATTCAAAGATAAGATTCTGTTACTGATGTACCCCAGGAGGAGTCGGATGAGGATATCTTTATTGCCTCCTTTCACTGGAGGGGATTTGCCCCATTAACCGTGTGCTAATTTTCTTTTTTTGTCTGTGAGATCCATTGTGTGACCAGACGTCCTGTGTACAGGTGGGCACTCCTCAAAGCCTTCTGGGCAAATTCCCACGATTCCGGTTGCTCTCCTGGTTCATCTTTTTCCTTTGGGGTGACTAAGAAAATGATCTTTCCCCTTTGTGAAATCTGATGGAAAACTCATTGATTTGATTCAGTCCGCGTGCTTTTCGGGGTCACTTTTTCTGGTCAGGCATTGTGTGGGGTACCAGGGGTGATATAATGTGGGGACACCCTGTGCCCTTAGGAACCAGAAGTCTAGCCGCGCCCACCGGTAATCAACAACACTTGAAAATAAGCAAGAGCTGGAGCAAGACTTCAGTGACTTTTGTCCTTGACCCCTCATCTACGTTTGTTATTTAGATACTGAACCTTAGTCCTTTTTTTTTTTCTTTCCTCTCTTTTTCTGCAATTGTCTCTGGAGGTTATTTTAGTTTTCCTTCCCTCACTAGCTTTTTAAGTTATTGTTTTTTAAAACTTAGTACTTCCCTAGTAGCTCAGTTGGTAAAGAATCTGCTTCCCTGGTAGCTCAGATGGTAAAGCATCTGCCTACAACACGGGAGACCCGGATTCGATCCCTGGGTCGGGAAGATCCCCTGGAGGAGGAAATGGCAACCCACTCCAGAATTCTTGCCTGGAAAATTCCATGGATGGAGGAATCTGATGGGCAGCTACAGTCCATGTGGTCGCAAAGAGTCAGACACGACTGAGCTACTTCACTTTCTTTCTTTATTTTTAAAACTTAAATATAGAAAACTCAGATGATACTGTCCTGATCATGTGCTTACCACTTAAAGAAATGTTTTTTCCCACTTGATTGAGAAATTCATTAACTATATTACTAATAAAGTTCCCTCAGGGACTTCCCTGGTGGTCAGTGGTTGAGACTTTGCCTTCCAATGCAGGGGGTGCAGGCTTGGTCCCTGGTCAGGAAGCTAAGGTCCTACATTCCACATAGCCAAAAAACTAAAACATAAGAAACAATACTATAACAAATTCAATACAGACTTTAAAATGGTCCACATTAAAAAAGAATCTTTTAAAAAAAGTTCCCAGTTTTCCTTCACGTCCCAGCATCTTTCCTTTCTCTACAGATGTTCACAGTATCATGAATATAGTACGTAGGTATTAAATCCATATTTGCAACCATAACCATATGTGCACTTATCAGTAAAAATATATCATATCGTAGGTTTTTATTTCACAAAAATTGCATCCTATTGTAAATGTCCTCGTGCAGCTTGCTTTTTCTGTCAGCGTTATGACTGCCAGATCTGTATTGTTACACATGGTTCCATTTTACCTCCTTTAGTTACTGTGGAATATGTCACAGAGAGCTGTATTTATCCTTTCTTCACCTAATGGATTTGATTCCCCTACAGTTTTTACTATCTGTAGCCAACAATGCTTCTCTGAATATCTAGGAAGATATTTGCATATGAGGGAGAATTTCTCTAGGGCATATTTTTGGAAGTGAAATTGCCAGGTCATAGGTCATATACATATACAATTTTACTAGATATTGCCAAATTGCTCTTCAAAATAGTTGTGCCAATTTATTTACTCACCAGCAGTGTGCAAGCACTCTCATGTCACCTCTTCCCTACCAAAGGTTGACACTGTCTGACTTCAGGGTCCATGATGGGGTTGAAGAGTATCTCATTGTTATTTGCATTTTCCTGATTATACTGAGGTACAGTGTTTTTTCACATTTGTTGTCACCATGGGCTTCATCTTCCATGAATTGTCTCTTTGCATCTTTCATTTATTTTTCCATTTGTATTTTCTAAATTGATTTTTAAGAATTCTTTTATAGTTTGGATATTAATATTGTGCCTGTTATATTTGCTGTAAATCTCTTCTCCCAGTATGTAGCATATCTTAATTTTGTTTATGGTGCCTTCTGTTCTACAGAAATTTTACATATTAAAGATTTCCTTTTTTTTAATAGTTTATAAAAAAATGCTTTCCTACTTCAAGACTTAATTATTTTTTTCTATATTGTATTATAATAATTTTGGAAGGATTATTTTTCATATTTAGGTCTTTTAGCCATTTGGAGTGTTTTTGACTTTGTTTGGTGTGGAAGTATAATTTTGTTTTCTTTTCCATATGAAACTGTAATTGTTTCAACATTATTTTGATTCTAACTAATTTTGGATACACCTCCAATCATGTGACAAGGTTACAAACAGATTTAGATCTCTTTCTGGGGTCCTAATTCTATTGCATTGACTGATGCTTTCCATCACTATGCCTATACCATATAATCTTAATTTGTATTAATATTTATAAATCAATTTTTTTACACTCTTTTAGGATAAGTCTAAAATTATAATTTTGGCTTTATGGATGCTCTGTATTCTTTTCACTTTAACTTAAAACAATGACTTTTTTTTTTTCTGTTGTATTATCTCTGCTTTGGAATACTTGTCATCAAATCTTTATTTTTTGTGTTTATTTCATTCTTGCTCATTTTCTTTTTATCAGTCAAAATAGTCTATATCTTTAAACTTTTTGCCAGAACCTGAATCTCAGTGTCTTGGATTTTGAGCCTCATATCCAAAGATCCCTGTGTCATTCCTCCCAAGACCTCAGAAGGCTGCCCTGGGATTCCAACTCCCTGTGGTTATGCCCTGGATTTCCATGACAAACATGTTCCTTCAGCTCCCAGCAGGTAACTTGTTGCAATTATATTGTAGCAAGTATTTTGATTTAATAGAAAGTCAAAATACAAATCAAGCAAGCAAAGGAGAAGTGTCCAAAGAGAAGACGATGTCAACTTGGACGTTAGAAGTAAAGATGTCAGAGATTCACAGAATGGTGAAACTATCAGGTGAAGCAAAGACAACTCTGCAAGTGAGATGATATTTTGATGATATTTTACTTTAAGTTGAAGATATGCAAGATTTTCACATGAAGGAATGGAAAATGGCTTTTCTGATCTAAAGAACCCATGAGTAAGTCTATAGTGAAAGTGAAGTCTCTCAGTTGTGTGACCCTTTGCAACCCCATGGACTGCACCCTAACAGGCTCTTCCATCCATGGGGTTTTCCAGGCAAGAACACTGGAGTCAGCTGCCATTTTCTTCTCCAGGAGATCTTCCGAACCCAGGGATTGAACCCAGGTCTCCCACGTTGTAGGCAGACGCTTTACCATCTGAGCCACCAGGAAGTCTATGGTAACAGGATATAAAAATGGAACTCTATGAAATTTGTCTCAAGACTGAAGAGAGGTTCTAGACCACCTATATAGGATTTGCATAGACGCTAGCCAAAAGTCAGTTTCATGAAAAAAAAAAAACCTACATATTTTCAAGTAATAAATTTTATTACCCACACCTTCAGTCTATAAAAGAGATTGAGAGCATCAGCTGAAGGGCTCACCCCACTCCACACTCCCTTCACAATGGAGGAGGTATGGGGAAGTACCTATTCCCTGCCTCTGGGCAAACGAGAACTTCAAAGAAGATCTATTTATTATGTCTTCTTATTTTATTATTTTGATTCTTTGACATGTTGGCTTCTTGCTGACACTAAAGGGACTGGCCCTCTCCGAGTTAGCTAATTCCCAATGATAATAAACAACTCACCCAGCAATATGCCTTTCATATATAAACCAAATAATTTAGAGCTCGTAAGCTCAACCACCTCCGTGATCCGGCTCTCGCATTCTGGGCTACCATTCCTCTGCCCTAATCACCCCAGGGCAGGTGGCAGATAGCTAGGGGGAGTCCTTTCTACCCCAGAATCCACTTACCCTCTTCAAACTAGCTGATCCGAAGCCTGCTTGCTTGGCCTGGATCATTCATTCCAGCAGAAGTCACAAAAAAGGACTCTAGTCCCATTCTTCCTCCCACACTCCTTCCACCTCCTGATTGACCTTGGCGCTTTCCCACGTGGCACTGCCTGGCATGCTGTGTCTCCGGTCTAGCAATCTATGAATATAACTGACTTCTTCTTTCATGACAGTCATTTGCATGTTTCCTTGTCTTTCCATCCCTGATTAAAACAAATCTCAGTTATGGTTAAGACAGAAGACCAGTTGGAAGCTTACTATGGCTTGTGTTCCCATGATGGACTGCACGCACACCTGTGAATTGTAAAAGGTAACAGGCTGGAAGAGGGGGCCTCTAGTAGCAGCTACCAGTAGGTAACTATGCCCCTCTGGTGCTTAAAAAACCAGGTGGTATGGTGGGATCAAAGGTGTAAGACAGCTGTCGGGGGGACTCCTGTGAAAGGGAAAGGAAAAGGGATCGAGAGAAGGCAGAGAAGAACCTTCCACCACGATGTAGGGAGGTCTCATACCTGTGAAATGAGAGAGAAGGAAGAATTAAGCAGGAAGAGCCTCAGGCCACTGCCTGCTTCTGAGGAAGTCTCTGTTAGACTGAAGGACAGTCCTTGAGCTAAAGGTGCCCGTTGGAAGAGCTCTGCATAAGGCAGTACTGACTGTTTTCTAGGGCCCTCCCATGCTCAGTTACTGGGGAGAAGCAGCTCAGAGAGTGTGACCTAGGATGAAACGTGTTAACTGATCCAAAGTTGCGTCGGCTCAGCTGTGCTCTGCACAGTGGCTTTTCTAAAGAGAGATTTGAGAGGAACACTCTCATGGCCATCATAGTCAGCCCAAATGGTGTATTACTTACAAACTAGACTTGGCCACATAAGTGATATGCAATACTGCCCACCAGATGCCCAAAGGTGTACCGAGATCCCTACAGTCAAAGGCTGAAAGAGAGCTTCTGGATGCTCAAGAGCTGAGAGGGAAATCCTTTTTTTTAAATATAAATTTATTTATTTTAATTGGAGGCTAATTACATTACAATATTGTATTGGTTTTGCCATACATTAACTTGAATCCGCCACAGGTGTACACGTGTTCCCCATCCTGAACCCCCCTCCCACCTGCCTCCCCGTACCATCCCTCTGGGTCATCCCAGTGCACCAACCCCGAGCATCCTGTATCCTGCATCAAATCTGGACTGGCAACTCATTTCTTACAAGATATTATACATGTTTCAATGCCATTCTCCCAAATCATCCCACCCTCTCCCTCTCCCACAGAGTCCAAAAGACTAATTAACAAAAGAAGAGAGGCAGTTGACAATGATGTTGAGTGAGAGAGCCAAAGTATTTTTGGGAGCTGGGGGAGATATATGAAAGACTTCCAGGGTACTCCGTAGAAGAAATCAGTCAGTAAATAAATATATTTGCCAAACCTAGAAAGGCCAGATGCCATCTTTCCACAGCACCAGCCTGGTAAGGCTTTTCCTGTCCCCTGGTCTTTCTTTCTACTACCAACCCTGCCCCTGGAGAGGTCATAAACTTTAGTGTTTAAGAGAGGAGAGATAGAAATGCAAGGCAGAGAAAAAGGAAATGTATATACAAAAGTGGATCACATCGTTTTCATTCTGAAGACTTTTCACTTACAGTAGGTTTAAAACACATACAGAATTCTTTCTGAGAAGATTCGAAATTAAAAATTTTTCCCATCTAGTTTATTTCTAGCAATATTTTCTTCACCAACAATATGTAACTCTGTTAGAACAACGCCTGTGTGTCTTTGCTGCCCTTTGGCTGGCCCTCCTTCTGGTCCTATGATGTTTGATCTTAGTTCTTGCGCCTTTAGACCTCACTGTTTCCTCCTCCCCCTTTTGTCCTAGTTTTTTACCCAGTTCAGATGCCATTGTTGGTTCTTCATCCAGTGTTCTGACAGACCACTTCCGCTGCCCGCCAGCAATGTACCACACACGTGCTTTGGAGTGTTATGGGGAAAATCACGCAGCCCTGCGGATGGCGCCACTATAAATTTACATCCTTCGTCACCAATGGGCCCATCCTTGCTGAACAACAGACATCCTGTTTCCCTAGTCAGGATTTTTCTCTACAGTTCTCAAGTCTTTGAACGGTACCTCTCCTTTTATCTCGTTCTGAGCTACTCTCTCCTCAACTCAGAAATAAAAGCCATCAACTTTTATGCCACAGAATTTACCACTTGCATCTGGGCTGTTGCAGTAACCTCCTGACTACTTCCAGTTTGAACACATTCCAAACTATGTCCCACACTGCAGCTAAACTGGTCATTTCACTTCCTTGTGTGAAATCCTTCACGCTCCTAGGAGGAAGCATAAACACCACACAGGCTGGGTACTCCCTTGCAAGAGCAGCTCCTACTCTATCAGCCTCTTTTCTTGCCACCCCCAGATTCAAAATTGACGTCCCAGCCACAGTGAACTCCAGCTCCTAAGCTACCCTCTGCATAGTCCTCTCTGGCTGCCAGACTCTCTTTCACAGTTTTATGTCTACCCAGAATAGTTTTCTCTCTCCCTTTTACCAGGCCAAGTGTCACTTATCCTTCATGAGTCAGCTTAGATGTAGATTCCCCTCAAAACCTCTTCTGATCCCCTAAACCTGTGTCTGAGGTCCTTTCTAATGCGCCTTAAAGTTCTGCCTGTCCAGATCTTAAGCAACACAGTGTGTAACAAGTACCTTCTCTGTCTTTCCTGCCCTACAAAAACAAAAATTGGGCCTCTCGTATTTGTAAATTTACCCCTAGATTTAAGCACAGTCCCTAGCACAGGCTTCCCTAACATGGGCACATTTAAGCACAGCCTAACAAGGGCTTCCCTTGTGGCTCAGCTGCTAAAGAATCTGCCTGCAATACAGGAGACCTGGGTTCAATCCCTGGGTTGGGAAGATCCCCTGGAGAAGGGAAAGGCTACCCACTCCAGCATTCTGGCCTAGAGAATTCCATGGACTGTATACACCATGGGGTCACAAAGAGTTGGACACGACTGAGCGACTTTCACTTTCCTAACACAAAGGAGTCCCTCAGTCAATGCTGACTGAGTGAATAAATGTGAATAGACACTCAAAAATTCTTCTGTCATTTTGGAGGAAAACAAAAGCAAAACAACAAACTTCATAAAATAGGTTACAATTAGAGAAACTTGGTTATGGGTCTGTCAAAGAAAGCAAGTCACTTAGAAAACACCACATAATCTGAACGTGCTATGGGTATTTATTCAAGTGATGAAAGTTGTGAATTCAGACCAAAACTGCTGTGCTTATAGGCATCCACCAAATCAGCAGGTAATTTGTACCTTATACCGTAAAGAAACTCACTACTGCTGTTGGCTGGCGTTCATAATTAATATCTTGTAATAAGCCAAATGTCTTTATTTCTATCTGAATCTGTATGATAAAATTGCTAATAAACCTCTTTCTCAACATGAATAACATTACATCTCCTCTGGTAAAAGACGTGCGAGTGTATTTTCCTTCATAAATGAGAGTTAAAGTCAATGAAAGCAACAGCTCTTTTTATCTCCACGACTCCGTTGCAGTAAAATGGTCATATAGAATTCTAGCAGAATGCCACACATTATTTTCTTCTTAAAAATTAGCATCTTTAGTGCCACAATGAACACTAATTTATGGACTTCTTAAATATTTTCTTATAACACTTTTTTTTTAACATAAGATAGCTAACCTCTCTGAGTTAAAACATATTAGAGTAACATTACCCAGAGCAGCTACTACAGAACTGTAGCTTCCTGGCTGAAAGATGTCTTTTCCTGCTGGGCTGAAAGTGAAAATCGCATTAGGAAATCCCTTGCTTTTGACTTTTATTAGGTGATAACTACAACCAAGCAGGGCTAATTGAGTGGGAGAACTGTAACATAAATCAATTTAATCCGGAATATCTTTAGGTACTGTGAAGACAGCTAGTTGGTTGGTTGAAGGATTTTATCCCTTAAATCAGTTCCAGATTTGGTTTGTTTGTGCTATTAGGTTCAATAGTCAGAGAGGAAGATTGTTTACACAAAAGCGGGTTAGGCTTCAGGAAGCTGGGGATGGGACTCCTGTGGACTCTGTGGTTTTCCTGGGAACAGAACACTCTTGTAGCATTAGTGTGTGATCTTGTAGCATTAGGTTGTGGGTTGCACCAAGGAAACAGGAGGAAGGAGGGCCTCTTAGATGCTGTGCTCTTGTGTCCTCTGGAATCCTGGTATCAGAGGAGACAAAGAAAAAAAAAAAACCTGGATCCACGCCACAACTCTGAGCAGCGTTATCCACGAATGAGACCCCAGGTTTCTGTTTAAAGAAAAAAAACAATGCCAACAAATGCACATTTAAGACCCTCTATTTGAATAACACTTGACTGTTTTCCAACCACTGTCTTGGACATTATTTAATCAAGTCCCTGCAAGAACGTTTCCCCCATCCCATATTTTATAAGAAAATAAGAAGAGCTATGACTTTTTCTGTTTTTCAGATAGGAAATTGAGGTTTGCCTAATGGTTTGCCGAAGATCACATAATTAATTAATGGTGAAGTTAAGGTGGAATTCAAATATTTGACTCCTGGTTCAATTCTGATTGTAAATACTTCATTAACTGTAATATATCCCATTGTGAATATATTACAGCCTCACAATTTTGATTGTACATTGTTCCTATTACCCAAATATAATTTTTCTTTTAATCTGAGGAGGTTGAAGGCTATGTCACTCTTATCCTATTCTCAGTGGAAAAAAAAATGAGAAGTGATACATATATCACACAAGAAATTTAGCTTATTTCTTGCTAGAATAAATGGCTGTGTTTAGCAAATGTTTCCTGATACAGGACAGGCTAAAATGATAGCAAACAGCAGTGTAAGATAAATACTGGGGAAATGGAAAGAGAATGGAACATTCTGAATCAAAATCTGAAAGTGCAGAAAAATATATAGATGAGCTTTGGCGAACACCAGGTCTGTTTTCAGGAGAGAAAGGAACAATATGAAGCCTGGTAAAAGTATTTACCCTGACAAGTGCTTACAGATACAAGGGCCCCTCAGGGCAGGACATTATTTTCCCAAAACGGCTGAATATCTTCCTAGCTGGAATGTGGTGCAAGCTGTCTTAATCTTAATCTTCCTTGAATGTGGCTTTAGGGGGGAACAGGGCTTTTGTTTGGTAGTATGCTGATGGTAGAGAGCTGGTGCAAGCAAGGAACATGGATATACAAAGCTGGTCTTCTACTGTTGCACGAGGGTTTACACTTCCGAAGTCCACTGGATACCAGGACATGGCTTTAAGCGTGAAAATAGAAGTGAAGTCTAACACTGATGCGGAGAGCTGACGCATTGGAAAAGACCCTGATGCTGGGAAAGATTGAGGGCAGGAGGAGAAGGGGGCGACAGAGGATGAGATGGTTGGATGGCATCACCAACTCGATGGACATGGCTTTGGGTGGACTCCGGGAGTTGGTGATGCAGGGAGGCCTGGCGTGCTGTGGTTCATGGGGTCGCAAAGAGTCGGACACGACTGAGCGACTTAACTGAGCTGAACTGATGGGGGGTAGAAGGAGAGAATAAAAATGACAGAGTATAGAGACCAGCATAGACACTGACACCACCATCAGTGGTAGTAGGGGCAAGATGAAAAGGAAAAGCAGGACTGATGACTGAAAACCTCAAGGAATATGGAATGACAGTACCAAGGAAGAGTGGCAGGAAGCGAGGTCTGACGACCTGAAATTCGAAGGAGGAAGACGTTTTTTGAAATACTGGAGAACAAGAACACACTTGTCCCATGAGCATTTTTGTTTTGTTTTGATGAAGTTTGCAAGATGAAGAACTAAAGAGGTAAGGGATATAGAAAAGACAATCAATAAAGGCATAGCTTTCACAAGGCACACTGGAAATCTTGGGAGGGCAGAGAGAGAGATAGGAGATTGATCATGCTGTCAGAAGCATAGGGTAGTATGGCTTGTGGTTTGGGGGAATGATGGATAATCCAGGAGGCTTTGGCGATGTGAAATTTTTATGATATTTCACAGGAATAGTAGACAATGCTGGGTGCACAAATGAATCCCAGGTAGAGCTTTTACAAAACACCAATGACTGGGGTCTATTCTGACCACTCAGTTTTAAATATGGATATTGGACTGAGCATCAGTATTCCTTAAAAACCCTTCTAGGTAGCGTCCAGGAATGCTGAGAATGAATGTTTTAGAAGATGGGTGAGCAGCTGAAAGCACAGACTTGTCAGGATGCTATGTGCATTTAGGTTTTGTCTGTTGGAGTGGCCTGGCATGAGTTTGTAAAGCCAGTTAAAATCACTGACTTCTGTTTCTCCAGTTGTCCATGGGAAAGTGGGAAGGAAAGGAGATGGATACTGAGACTGACCCAATGTGGAAGGGCTTGTGGTATCAGAGTGAGAAGGGAAATATGCCATCTCACTGCTTTGCCGTACAGAAAAGAATAGCAGAGGGCACCATTTATGCATTCGTAGTTTACTTTTTAACTTCTAATTTTAAAATTCTAACTTCTAAATTTGAAGTTTTAAAAAATTCCAGAGAATTTTAGTCCACCCTTTACCCAGATTCCCTCACTGTAAACCTTATTACAGTCACTTTATCATTTTATGGGTGTGCATGTGTACGTGTGTTTCCTCTGTATGTATGTGTATTTTTGTATACGCATAAATATTTACTAATTTTTTCTGCTAAGAGGGCCTGCAAGCAATGACACTTAGCGCCAATGAACACATCTGGCACTGAAATCTTGATCGAAATATTATTCTACAGTAAAATGAAAGAGGGCTGCTTGGAGAAATGGCTAATAACAGGGAAGAGGCAAGGAAGTATAAACCCAGACCTTCTTGTTTCAAAAAGTGCTAGTAGTCAACGGATACGCGATGGCGGACTCTATCAGTCAGCTTAGCCAGGCCACAATACACAGGTGTTTGGTCATACGTTATCCTAGATATTTTGGTGAAGACAATTTTTAGATGAGATTAACACTTAAATCGGCTTTCCTTGTAGTTCAGTTGGTAAAGGATCTGCCTGCAGTGCAGGAGACCCAGGTTTGATCCCTGGGTTGGGAAGATCCCCTGGAGAAGGAAATGGCACCCCACTCCAGTATCCTTGCCTGGAAAATCTCATGGACAGAGGAGCCTGGTAGGCTGCAGTCCATGGGGTCACAAAGAGTTGGACATGACTGAGCGATTAACATACAAAACACTTAAATCAGTAACCTTTGAGTAAAGCAAATTACCCTCCATAATGTGGACAGGTCTCAACCAGCCAGATAAGGTCTCAATAGAAGCAGACTGACCTCTCTGGAAGAGATTCTGCAGTGGACAATGTTTGAACTTGAACCGCAGTGTCATCTTTTCCCTGAGGCCTCGGTCAGCTGACCTACTGTGCAGACTCTGGACTTACCAGAATCCGTAAAGGTGTAAGCCAATTCCTTAAAATAAGTCTTGCTGACACTAATGTGCTCATTTACACACTTGCTCTGTGTTTGTCTACACAAAAACACATATACAAAAATACACACACACAAATATAGATCTATACACACACACACACACACACACACACACATGCATATACATACAAGCACACGCCTGCTACTGGTCTGCTTCTCTGGAGAAGCCTGACTCATACACAGTGATGGCAAGCACACGCCAAAAGCAGCAGCCTAGCTGGTCTCTAATTGGTCAAATCTGGTGAATTTAGCAATTAAGTTAAAATGATGAAAATGGGTTATATCTCACAGAATAAAACATGAATCCATGAGTTCATACTAAAATAAACAAGAAAAGGAAGGAAAGAAAGAGAGGAGAAATGAAAGAAGAGAGAGAAGAAGAAAGGCAGGCAGGAAGTTAATCTCTTCCTTGCAGGAAATTCAAACTAATAAGTGCAGGATAAATTACAAAATACCAGAAATTACCATTTGGCAGCTGCCACAAAAAAATCTTTTAGGCAAGAATCAGTAATAATTGATATCACCAATAATGATGTATTTCTTTACACTGAGATATAATTCACATGTAATAAATTTCACTAGCTTCATTTTCAGTTTCTAGTAATCTTCATTTCTTTGTGTAGATTGCTGATATTTTATTCATTCTATCTGAAAGAATTCATCTAGCATTTCTTATAAAATACAACTACTGGTAATTCATTTTCTTATTTTTTGTTTGCCTGAAAAAAAAATTTCCCCTTTCAATTTTAAAAGATATTTTCACTGGCTATAGAATCCTGTGTTGACAGTCCCTTCCTACATGTAGCATTTTAAAGGTGCTGCTCCACTATGTAATCTAATGAGGTGTCTGCTATAATTCTTATCCGTGTTCCTCTACATGTAAAATGTTCTCTCCCCGACTCTGCACTAAAGTTGCTATCGTTTGATGTCTGTCATTATTTTTGGAAAATTCTCAGCCATTATATTTTGAAATACTTCTTCTATCTTCTGTTACTTCTCTCTCTCTCTTTTCCTTCTAGAAACCTAACTGCACGTATGTCAGACTGTAAGATACTGTTCCACAGCTTTTCATGCTTTGTGTCTTTATGTTTCAGTTTGGGTAATTTTTATTGGTCTGTCTTTAGGTTGACATTTTTCCAGCTGTGCCAAGAGCACTAATAAGCCTGTAGAAGTTATTCCTCATTTATCATCATGTGTTTTCCTGTAATTATTTTCAGCATTTTCAATTGACTCTCTTAGTTTTCATATCTCTCCTAACATTCTCTGATCTTTTTATATTACACATGTTGTCCCGTTTATACTAGATACATTAACTTGTTATTCAGAATTATCTTCAAGTCCCTTGTCTGATATACCCTTCAAATGGGTCATATCTGTATGTGATTTTGTTGATTGCCCTGATTCCTGACAGTATTGTGTGTGTTCCTTTTTGTGTTTCTTGTAATTTGAGGTTAAAAGTCAAACATGGACTACAAGACAGTTGAGATTCAAGTAAGGAATATATCTAGAAATGGACGTGATTTTCTGTTAGACTTTTAGTGTGGGGTGTTGAGTCAAGGTGGTCAAGTGCTGAGCTAGTTAGGATCTGGGTTTTGTTGTGAAAGTTACCCTCAATAAAACACTGAGTTCAAGATCATCTGCCACTTACCTTTTGCGTAGGGTGGGGTCTTTGTTGATGGTGGATTTTTTAAATGATTCTTTATCATATTCAACTATGTTTTCCCTATGAATTTGTACCTCAGAGAAATTTCTTCGTACTTTTGATCCCAAGCAGCAAACTGCCATTACTTGTAACTATAAGATGCTTACCAGTCTGACTGCAGGCGCCAGAGGGAATTTCTTTGTGGTCCTGATTCAGCTTCAGTCTTGGGCAAACCCAGAGCTCCTGGGTCCCATGGATGGACTTGCGAGGTGATACTTCTCCACTGCAGGGTTAGATCTGTAATGATGTGGACCTAGAATGTTTTCCTGCCTTTCCCATAGAGGTAGAGGGCTCTTTCTATTTTCTTCTCTTCGATAAAATGAGTATTCACCTGTGCTTTGAAGAAGCTACAATTTGCCACCCTCTCTTAGTATTAAGTATTATTTGCCACCTTCTCTAAGTATTAAGTATTGAACAGGACTTCATGCCCACCTTAGCAATGGTTATTCCCCTCCCATAAGGCTGCAACCTAAGGGTTCTTTCTGAGGCCTGATAATCTGACTCCTAAAATTTCTAAAATAAAGCTGATGAAGAAGAGGCTTGAAATGGTTTCAAGCTTCCTGTGTGACTGTGGCTCTATACTTTCACTCCTTTTGCCAATTTGTTGATCATTTTAGCTGAAATCCCTTTGCTTGCATGGGAGCGCCAGCTCACTAACCTGCTCTGTTCCAGGTTAGCCAGTGCTTAGCTCTTATATCCATTGAGAAATGTCTTTTCTTTCCTTGTATTTCAGATTAGCTGGTTTTTCTTCAACCTGAACTCTTATTTGGGTTCAAGAAAGCTTGTGATTTTTGTAAATTATTCATCCTTTTCTTGTTTAAGGTTGGGAGCAAGACTCTTTCCTGCTTTCTGCTACCTAAGTGGAATCTTGATATTCGGATACAGTCTATTTAGCAAAGCTGGGTCCATGCCCCAAACTCTAAAACCACTGATGTTGGGAATCAAAATGCGTGTTAAAATGGGATGATATACATACACTGAGTTTAAATATACCATCAGTAGATATGATTTTATTTCAGTAGTTTGGCTAGGGGACTGAAAAGAGAAAAAAAAAAATGTTGGAAGAACTTTTGTTAAAAGTCCCTTGGAATTTATTAGCATTCTCTTTAAAGTAGCATATGGCCAACTTTGGTAATGCTCCATGGACATTTGGAAATATGTATTAATTTTTTTTGGAAATATATATTAATTTTAAGGTCTGGTTTACAGTCATTAAAGTTCCTAATTTTAAAAAGCTAATTATATTATTTAAAATCTGTATCTCTTCTCATATTTTTGAATTGCCAAATTTTTTTGTCACTTTATCAATATAATCTTCCAAAATTATAATTCATCTTAATGTTTTATTGACCAAAATATGAATTTATCTTAATGTAAAATAAGAAATTCAATACAACTTTATTTCCTTCAACTCAACATTACACAACTTTTATAACATAGCATAAAGTTACAAAACTAGATATTATTTTTGTTATACCTTACTCTCTCTAGATAGCTTTTACTTTGACACTTATGTTTTTAAAAAAAAAATTTTACATTAATATTTCAACTAACTTAACTTCATGGTACTTGCAATTCTTTTATCCTCTAACCTCTTTCATGGGTTCCCACATCTGATTACATATATGAGAATATATTTTGGCTGCCACAGTTCATAAACTCCTCTTCTATCTCCAGCCATTTTGCGTTGCTGGATGTTGGAGATTTCCAAATAGTTTCAGAAGCAAAATAAGTACTGATGAGAGAAAGGGTTTCAACAGAGGCAGTATCATTACGAATCTCAGAAGTTACTTCTCCTCTGTCCATGGAATTCTCCAGGCAAGAATAATGGAGTGGGTAGCCAGTCTCTTCTCCAGGGGATCTGCCACCTCCTGGATCTAACTCAGGTCTCCTGCACTGCAGGCAGATTCTTTACTGCCTGAGCCACCAGGGAAGCTCTATGGTGGAAGAAAGACTACCAGGTTGTTTGATTGTGGCTCAGACTCCATATCTTGAATGTATCTTGAATGTAAAGGTAAAATGCACGAATAGCTATAAATCTATTTTCATTTGCTTTTGATGGGTCATTTCATTTTATGTGTCTGAATAGACTTTTTGTCTTGCCCGGACACACCAGAGTCAGGAATATTTCCTCCAAGAAATTCACATTAGTTTGAATGGCATCATTGAATAATTTAATTGGTTTCTGGTGTTCTGACTATTTTCTGCCTCTTAAAAAGATGTTTCAATAGAAGACTGGAAAGTACAAAATCAGGTACGGACATCTAATCTCTTTTAAGCTTTGATGCTATTCTTCATTAAGCAAACATTTATGGAGTAAATTATTAAAATCTACATTGTATTTTGAAAAGTTTATCTCACCATACTTGAATATTTTCACCAATAAATTTTTACTAGTAAATAGTTACCTAGTTTAAGAGACAACATATTAAAGTGGATTCTTACACAAGAAAAGTCTAGGGTAACGGGTTTGGTCGTTTTAAGGTCTCAACATGTAGTGCCAAATTCCTTTCTTTAAAGAAAATCCCATGACTAGATAGTTATGAGTCAAGGTTTCACTTCCGGCTAGGGTGTTGGATATTACTCCATTCACCATGGACCAGCCTACCAGGAGGGAGCTGACATCAAAGAACTGAACAGTAAGGAAGCCCCCTGTCCTGTGGACAACGAGACAGAACTGGGCAGAGGATGGAACACAGCCCCTGGTCAGAAGCGTCAAACAGAAGTGCGGAGAGAGCCAATCAGTGACGAGATCAGAATGCTATGGAGAAGCAAAGAAAGCAGAAAACTGCTGGGAAGTAAGAGTAAGATGGGCTAAAGAGGGAAAGGGAAATGGGGAGTCTAAATCAGACACAGAAGTCATAGAGACGAAGTATCTATAATGCCAGGACAATTTTCAAAGATGAACAAAAATAGGAAAACAGGTTGGCGTAGCCAGAGACACAGATGTCTGAGTTCAAGACGTCTTGCTGGGGACTTTTGAGAAATTCATTATCCTACTCTGGAAAACGCATAGTTTTTTTGTAACAAAAGTCACTGCACCTTCTTGGGAGTCCTCACTAACTCAGCACACTTTGAGAGGAGACTAAGTACTCAGTAAACACTTCCGAAATGGTCACTGATTCCAGTTCCTGTCTTTGATCATTAAGTTGTTCCCATGTTCAGTGCATTTGGGGAGACTTATTAAAACCCAAGCTAGCCAAACCCACCACTTTTCACCTGCTGAGATATAAGGACCAAAGGAGAAGGAGGAAAGTTCAAAATCAGCCCTGGACAGAGGCCAAATGGCTCCAGGCTGGTTGTCCAAGCCCTTGAAGAAAGAAAGGCTCAGGGTCCTGTGGCTGGGTTAGAAGCTTCACTTTTATTTTAAAATGTGATTAGATGCCAAGGAGGCTGATGATCTTTAAAACATTCGTGATTCCAACATCTGTAGCACCTCTCCATTATTTGGTGGCTTAATTTGCAGCAGGCAAGTGAGCATTTTTAGGTAGCAGTGGTTGAACTAACATTCTCCAAATTTTCTTTTCTTTTCTTTTTTTTTTAAGTCCACAGAGCAGTAACTGAATGGCTCATTATTTCCTGTGAAAAGGCTGGACTCTGTGGGTTGTCCCTACCTTTGCTGTTCGCTCTGTGGTGCCGCTTCCTACCGCACAGTCCTAAGTGCTTGGTTGCTTTGGAAGCCAAAAATCTCTGACTTTGAATCTCTCCATCTGTACCTGAAAAAAAAAAAAAAAAACCGAAGCTAATCCAAACTACTGCAAGAGTTTCCAGGAAGTCTGATAATCCCTCACTAACAGTACTTTCAAAACATGTTTTACAGTATTTATTTGCAAAGAATAACACATGTAAGATTTATTTAATAAAATTGATACCTCACTTTGTGAGGAAGACAGTCCCATTTTACAGATGAACTTGTTAGATGCACAGTGGTGAGTGACATGCTCAAGATAACTAACTGGCTTGGCCCCAAACTGGGCATAGGGAAGAACGGACCTATTTCCTCTATGATTTCACACATTTTATTCACTGAGAATGGGCAGGAACTTAATGAAAAGGATACACAAGCACTGGAGGGGAGGCAAAATCTCCAAATCCTTACACCAAATGTGGTGCTTTTCCAAAACATTCCTGTCTCTTCCAGGGCAGGCATACCCCAGTTCCCAAACCCTCCAGCCAGCAATTTCTTTAGCAAGCACTCTACATGAGGCATTTTGCTATGAAAAACCAAGCTGTCCTCTGTCTGCTTAGGGGTGCCTGCGAATTACTTACATGCAACCCACTCCAGTGTTCTTGCCTGGAGAATCCCGAGGACAGAGGGGCCTGGTGGGCTACAGTCCATGGGGTCGCAAAGATTCGGACACAACTGAGACAGCTTGGCACACATGCACGATGCTAACATTAGCCTGCTTGCAGAAAGGTTTGTAAGAAGTCTGTTCCTGGTGGTAAGATCAGAATCCCTAAAGGATCCTAAAGAAACTGTTTAGCACACGATGCAAATCCTTGGACTGTCTCGCTTTAGCTAGTAAGCCTGGGTAACAGCTAGCATGCACTCTCTATGAGCAAGGACATATGGGAGAAATACATTATGTGGGAGAAGGGAATATTAGAGCTGGAGAGTAATTCAAAGAGCATAAGAAACAACCTCCCCATTTGACACAGGCACAAACGAGGTCTTGAGTTAGTGGTGGAGTCATGAGTAGATACCAAGTTTCCTAACTCCCGGTTTAATCTCCTCCCTTCCCATCCAGCCACCCACATCATTCTGCTAATCCAAACAGGATGAGACCCTGTAGGATCCGGTCCCTTGGTCAGAACCTGAGCCTTTCTTCCCCAAGGGCTTGGACGCCCGCCCGGAGCCGTGTGGCCTCTGCCCATGCTGATTCTGGACTTTCCTCCTGTGCCTTTGGTACCTGTGTAACTGACATCTGCAGACTTCTTCCGCTCTCTTTGGAGTGATGACTTCTATGCCTACTGCTTCCCCACTCTGGCTGGTGCCAACTTCAGTGCTCAAGAATCATGATGCCACAGGACTAGTGCCAAGGGATGCCTTTCACTTTCAGTGGGGATGGTAGCATTAATGCTGATGACATCGTTATGAAAAGAAAAACAAGAAATACAACTTTATTGACCTGGTCTGCTGAATGAGAAGTTGGCTATTTTAGGGAGTTTCAAAGGAAGCAAACATCAGCCTCTCTCTTTTATTCTATCATTCTGGTTTCTAAGTTTGCATTACATTTCAAAGCACGGTGAGTCCATCTCTTCATCCCTCGACAGAGGCCAGAATAGCATCAACCAGAATGATTTCTACTCTCTTCTGTCTATGTGACCATTAGACATGTGTTCCTCTGGAGGCAGCCCAGAGCGGCCTTGATTAATGCCCACAGGTTACTGCAGACTGCTTCTCTTCCTACTGGCGCTTGGTTCTTGAGACACTGATCATGGGCAGACAGCATAATGCAGGTGCATGCTGATGAATCCCGATGCTGGGGGTTAAGCCGAACTGAAGAAATAGAGCCGTAGCTCTGTCCTTTGTCTACAGAGACATGCGCGGCTCATTCTTAGCTCCCTGTGAGAGCAAGAACATTTGTTCAAAGGCCTGCATCTATAGTGAAAAAAAACCCCAAAACCATATGGCACTGAACGGTGTTATTCAGTACCCCAAACCTCGACAATTTCTGATTGATTCAGTGAATTACTTCTGTCCAATTTATTGCTTCTGTATGAGAGACATATAGAAATGGCACAAAAACAGAAATGAAAGGCAAGGTGGGGATAATTGAAAGAAATTTAAGATAAAGCAACTCAGCCCAGCCCAGGTTCTAATAAGTGACCTGCGTATTCAAAGGAGGAAAAAAGTATTGTTAAATACCTATGATAAATACACACTTTACCTTACCCATGAATTCATATGCAGCTCTACTCTTTTCAAGGATAATTGTGATACAACATTTCCATAAAGAAGACAAGTTGATTCCTGTGGGTGATTGTAATTATCAAAAATGTTCACAGCAATATTTCCATCCAATATGCTCTTGCAGACCTTGCCGCCCTTCATCACAAGGTCAAGACTCTCTCCCTTCCCTTTACCCTGGGCACACTTGGATGGAATGTGGTAGAAATGACACTGTGTGACTTCTAGAGCTACCTTAGAACAGGTGCCAGGGCTCCTTGCCTTGCTTTCTCTCTCTCTCCCCACCCCCTTCATGCACTTGCCCTTGGGGCCAAGCCATCAGGCTGTGAGGAAGCCCAAGCCACATGGACAGGGGCCTGGATGTGTTCTGGTTAACATGCTCAGCTAAGATTCCAGCTGAGCATCTGCATCAACTTCAAACATGTGAGTGAAGAAGCCTTCAGATGACTCTGGTTCTCACTGTTCGAGTGGTTCAGCTGCAGTGAGGTGGAGGCGAGTTATCCTGCTGAGCAGAATCTCCAATTGCAGATTCATGAGTAAAACAAACTCTGTCATTGTTTAAGCTCCTAAGATTCAGAGTAGCTTGTGGTGCAATCATAATACCTAGAGTGGATATGGTATCGCAAGTGGAGACCTGATGTAACAAAGACCTAAAGAGGCTTTGGGACCAAAGAGAGGGAAGAATCTGAACCACCTTTGACCAATCTGTTAGTTGAGACTGGATGGTCCTAAGGAGGCTGTCTCTGAGGACTTTAAAATATTGAGGAAAATGCTATCTGAAGCTTGAGGAAAGGTCACCTTTATTATGAAGTGACAGAAAATAGTAACATTATTACTGATGACAACATAGGGAAATATATTTCACCCAATGAATTGCATGATCTAGCCAAGGAGGTTTCCAGGCAGGGTGTTAAAGGTTTCACTCAGATTCTTCTAGCTGCTTACATACAATAGGAAAGCAATAAGCTGAAGAGCTGTTAAATATAAAAGAACCAGGATTTACTAGGTTTGAAAACTAAAGCCATTTCTCATTACTCATCTCCCCAAATGGAAAATGATGCTAAAATTAAGAAATGGTTTCCAGGCAAAGGTCAAATCTTAGAGTTGTATCAGAAAGGTCAAATACAGAGCTTCATATGAAGAGGAAACCAATATTGTGACTAGAAAGATTAATGTTAAAACTTCAGAAATAGTTAAGGTGTTATCTCAAACCCCTGAAATACACTGCTGCAATAATCTTAAGGTCATGCCTCACAGATAATTTCTATCAAAATAGAAAGCTTCTAGGAATCTTAAGGGTATTGTCTCACAACAGCCTTACCAGAAACCCAAGGAAAAATGTATTATCTCAAAAAATGTTATGGCTATGACTTTCGTTGATGGAATAAACCATAATAACATTAAACTAAAAAAACATGGAAATAGCATAAAATGAAAGGAGCTCAATAAGCTAGGAATGGTTTATCAACCTGATAAAAGGCATCTACAAAAAAATCCAAACTATAACATCACACTTAAGGGTAAAATATTGAATGCTTTCCTCCCTAAAATCAGGGAAAAGTCGAAGATGACCACTCTTGCCACTTCTATTCAATGTAGTACTGATATCTCTACGTAAACAATGAGAAAAGTAGAGAAAGAAAGAAAGAAAAGAAGGAAATCAGGAAGGAAGGAAAGAAGGAAGAGAAGGATGGAGGGAAGGAGGAAGGAAGACATTCAGATTGAAAAGAGTTAAATTCTATCTCTATTAGCAGATGACATTATATTGTATACAGAAATTCTTAAGGAATCCACAAAAAACTCTTAGAACTTAATAATCAAGCTCAGAATATAAGATCAATCTATAAAAATTAATTGCAATTCCACACAATGCTGCTGCTGCTAAGTCGCTTCAGTTGTGTCCGACTCTGTGCGGCCCCATAGACGGCAGCCCACCAGGCTCTCCCGTTCCACACACTAGGAAGGAATAATCTGAAAATGAAATTAGAATAAAACTTCACTACAATAGTTGTTGTTATTCAGTGGCTAAGTTGTGTCAGACTCTTTGCGAAGCCATGAACTGCAGCACAGAAGGCTTACCTGTCTTTCACTGTCTCCTAGAGTTTGCTCAAACTCATGTCCATTGAGTCAATGATGCCATCCAATCATCTCATCCTCTGTCGCCACCTTCTCCTCTTGCTTTCAATCTTTCCCAGCATCAGGGTCTTTTCCAGTAGGTTGGCTCTTTGCATTAGGTGGCCAAAATATTGAAGATTCAGTACTAGTCCTTCCAATGAATATTCAGGATTGATTTCCTTTAGGATTGACTGGTTTCATCTCCTGGCTGTCCAAGGGACTCTCCAGAGTCTTCTCCAGCACCACAGTTCAAAAGCATCAATTCTTCAGAGTCTCCTGCGTTGGTAGGTGTTTCCTTACCACTGGTGCCACCTAAGAAGCCCATATATAAACTAGATAAACACCAAGGACCTACTATGTAGCACAGAAAACTATATTCAATACCAAAAATCTATCATGACAAAGAATATATATATTCATGTATATATGGAACTGAATGACTTTGCTGTACAAATGAAAATAACATAACATTGTAAATTAACTATATTCAATTAAAATGGTTAAAGGTAAATAAATACTAAATGAAAAATAAATAAATATATAAATGCCCAATGTATATTTTTTCTATCTAAAATAATCTGTAAGCTCCTTGAGGATAAGCAATATGATTAATTTTTAAAAATTTGCTACAATGCCTAGCCGCTAATCAGGACATACTTAAAATGAATACCTCACGTTATCTAATTTTGTCAACTCATTGGTGGCCAAGGAATCCAGAACTGAAAGTTGAGGTTATTTACAAAGATCTGTTCTAGTAGATCTAAGGTCGATTTCTTGCCTCAAATTTTTTTCTACTCTATTGCATTTGAGTTGTAATCCCAATTACATTAATGTGATATTTACCTCCAAAATGCTAGTTTATCATGGTCACTATTATCTGCATCTCTTAAACATCAAGCTTTGTCTAGGTCAACATCTTCGTTCTCCCAAGAGTTTTTTATGCCATCTTTGATATCTTTAATGGAATTCTTGCCCACATGACCAATTATTAGAAATATCATAGATGGCACTAAAAACTCATTAGCAGAACAAAATATGCAAACACAGACCTAGACGTAAGCTTAGCAATAGACGATGCAGATATAGGATATATATATAAACATCAACTTGCAACAGATA
>NW_011494639.1:1101760-1107622 GCF_000754665.1 Bison bison bison | reverse complement strand
GCATAATTTAAACCCCTGCTCTTATTTGTATAGGCATTTCATTTTTAATGTTTTCTAATTTCCCTTCCTGTAATTTTGCTCTTCTTTTCTGATACTGCGATTCCATCTCAAACAGGAGGGCTATTACTGAACACGCAAGGAGTTCTTTAATTGAAACACTTATGGAGTATGTTTGAAAACTATAAAGACTTCCAAGAAACAGCAACGCTTTAATAGGTTCTTGTGTGCTCATGCTGTAACCTAGTTCAGGGCTCTTTCAGCAATGCTGGCGGATGTCACTAATTTATGGCTGTGATAAGCAATAAAGCAATAATAGTAATCGAAAGGTGCAATATTCCTTGTTTAGGGGGCATTTATGGTTATGTATTAAAACTATAAATACTTCAAGAAGCTGCAAAACTGATCTATAGAAAATGAAAGATAAGATCTCACCGCCTTCTAAAAGTGCTTTTCTAGCAGAAATCTGAGCTTGACTTTATGGTTTATAAATATAAACAAACCAGAAGTGAAATGTTCATCGTGACTACCTATCCAAAGGGACCACTTAAAATAACCACCAGCACTCAAACCTAATAAGGGTTAGAAAGCTCCTTTCCTTCTTTCATTTTCAACTTTCCACTTCCTTCCCTGTTCTTTTGTAAAGATTGTTTTCCTCTCTGTTTCATATCCTTTGTACACATCTTCTCCTTCCTTTGTTTCTCCTATTCTGTCTCATCTTCCCTCACATTAACTCTTACATCCACAGAGAATGAAAGTAGCAAACTGCAGAACAGGCATTAATGTTAGGGCTTGCTTAGAAGGTAATCCAATTTGCCTTGATTCATGGACCTGACATTCCAGGTTCCTATGCAATATTGCTCTTTACAGCATCGGACCTTGATTCTATCACCAGTCACAGCCACAACTGGATATTGTTTTTGCTTTGGCTCCATCCCTTCATTCTTTCTGGGGTTATTTCTCCACTGATTTCCAGTAGCATATTGGACACCTACCGACCTGGGCAGTTCCTCTTTCAGTATCCTATCATTTTGCTTTTTCAAACTGTTCATGGGGTTCTCAAGGCAAGAATACTGAAGTGGTTTGCCATTCCCTTCTCCAGTGGACCACATTCGGTCAGACCTCTCCACCATGACCCACCTGTCTTGGGTGACCCCACATGGCATGGCTTAGTTTCATTGAGTTAGATAAGGTTGTGGTCCGTGTGATTAGATTGACTAGTTTTCTGTGATTATGGTTTCAGTGTGTCTGCCCTCTGATGCCCTCTTGCAACACCTACGTCTTACTGGGGTTTCTCTTGCCTTGGATGTGGGGTATCTCTTCATGGCTAACGCCTCTTGATGAAAGTGAAAGAGGAGAGTGAAAAAGTTGGCTTAAAGCTCAACATTCAGAAAACGAAGATCATGGCATCTGGTCCCATCACTTCATGGGAAATAGATGGGGAAACTGTGGAAACAGTGTCAGACTTTATTTTGGGGGGCTCCAAAATCACTGAAGATGGTGATTGCAGCCATGAAATTAAAATACGCTTACTCCTTGGAAGGAAAGTTATGACCAACCTAGATAGCATATTCAAAAGCAGAGACATTACTTTGCCAACAAAGTAGTCATGTATGGATGCGAGAGTTCGACTATAAAAAAAGCTGTGTCGAAGAATTGAAGTTTTTGAACTGTGGTGTTGGAGAAGACTCTTGAGAGTCCCTTGGACTGCAAGGAGATCCAACCAGTCCATTCTAAAGATAAGTCTTGGGATTTCTTTGGAAGGAATGATGCTAAAGCTGAAACTCCAATACTTTGACGACCTCATGCAAAGAGTTGACTCATTGGAAAAGACTCTGATGCTGGGAGGGATTGGGGGCAGGAGGAGAAGGGGACGACAGAGGATGAGATGGCTGGATGGCATCACCGACTTGATGGATGTGAGTTTGAGTGAGCTCCAGGAGTTGGTGATGGACAGGGAGGCCTGGTGTGCTGCAATTCATGGGATCGCAAAGAGTCGGACACGACTGAGAGACTGAACTGAACTGAGAAGGTAATCCGGAGGTAGGGCTGGTCCATTAAGGGGAATAGAAAAGACTTAGCTGGGGCCTGTTCTACATAGCTATCCTATAGCCCTGCCTTTTTCCCTTCCCTCCACCACTCAATCTTGTTTCTATGGAATTCCTTTGATCCCATCCTGTCTTTAATATCTGCTTCTGGCATATTCATTTAGTGGTCCATAAAGTAGCTTTATAAAAAAAAAAACTAACTGAATTTCTGTTTAAAATATATATATATGTGTGTGTGTGTGTGTGTGTGCTTTTGGTTTTCTAACACTTCTGGCTGCTACTACACTACTCCCTGAGTGCCCTCAATCCCACTGAGGAGTTAGGGAAATACAGCTCATTGATTTTTAATCAAATCAAATTCTATTTAATGTATCGAATTCTATTCACTCATTCAATCCTGCTGGCTGCTGCTGCTAAGTCACTTCAGTTGTGTCCTACTCTGCGCGACCCCATAGACGTCAGCCCACCAGGCTCCCCTGTCCCTGGGATTCTCCAGATTCTCCACAGTGGAGTGGGTTGCCATTTCCTTCTCCAATGCAGGAAAGTGAAAAGTGAAAGTGAAGTCGCTCAGTCGTGTCTGACTCTTAGTGACCCCAAGGACTGCAGCCTACCAGGCTCCTCCATCCATGGGATTTTCCAGGCAAGAGTGCTGGAGTGGGGTGCCATTGCCTTCTCCGGCATCCTATTCTATTCATTCTTAAAAGTTTGGGTCGAGTAGTTCCTCTGGTTAGGGACTCCGTTCTCAGTATTCCCACAATTCCCTACATATTCCTCTGTCACTGCACCTCTTGGACTGTATCTGATCACGTGTCTGCATCTCGTACTGCACTGTTTTATTTCTAACGCAGGGCCTACCCATGGTAGTAAGTGCATAAGTATGAACTAAATGATGAATACAATGATCACCTTCATTTGTTCAACAGATATTTGAGCACATATTTGGTACCAGGTACTGTTTCCAGGTACTAAAAATTTAATAGTAAATATGACAAGTGAAGCCCTTGCCATCATTAGACATATTTTAATGAGGCATCTGTTCAATAGATAAACAAGTAAGTATAAAGTGGAATGTTGTGTGATGATAAATGCTATAAAGAAGAAGAAATCAAGATAATGGGGTAAGAAGGACATAATCAGACTCTTAGATAATCAAACTCTAAGCATGAAGAAACTTAGTGGAACTATACCAAGGGTTTGTCTCTGAGAAAAAAAACAAGCCATAGCCCCCTTACTTGGGGTTTTTAACCTCATTGCCTTTATCCCTGCATTTTCCATTGATACAGAAATATTAGAAAAACTAAAACAGACACATTCTCCATCTGATCTCCTCTAGTCATATCTCTCTTTTCCATAAAGATACTCCTCTGGAATCAGCATCAAAAGGACTTCTCAGGGCTGAAAATAAAGGACAAGAAGTCCCAGTGGTTACCATGATTTTTCAGCATCTCGGTCCCATGCACACATTTTGACAGAGGCCCCCAGAAGTATCTGCCTTGGGAAGGTCACATTCTGCTCGCCATTGTAGTTGAGACTCAAGAAATGACAGAAAAAAAGTAAAGATCATTCAAATATTCATGAGACAGAGTTTCATGCATATGCTCCAAGAGGATAAAGTGGAAAGAGCTTTTAGAACACAGTCTGACAGACTAAACAAAAATACCGCTCTATTTCCCTGTTTGCCTTCCTTTTATTCTTCTACAGGAGCCCACACAAAGAAAACTAGAAGGGAAGAGGACATTTCTATCTGTGTTTAGGTCCACTGATGGGCTCAGGGATTTTTCTAGAAACTCGAAGCTTCTTGGCTGTATGATAGTGAGAAAAACTGCAGGCAGAGGGGCAAAATAGGTGCTAAAAAAGCTTTCTTAATAGTTTTCCTCCACCCTGGGGCTGGCAAAATGAGGGCCTTCCCTTAGGAAAATGAACTCAACCATCTTTAACACTAGCGTCAAGTTGATAAAAATCACTGATGCCCCCTTATTCCAAAGGAATCATCTGAAATTCTCTGGTCCTTTCCAGACCACCCAAACCATGATCCCATCACCCTCCCTGTCCAGCATTTCCTCTCGGGCTCCTCTACACACATTCTCTGTGCGTTTGGCTGTGTTGCAAAATGCAGCGTGTTCATTTTTGTCCCTGGGTAGGAAGTAGGGTTCAGTGAGAAGTACATGATCCCTGGTGTCAAAAAGATTTGGTTTCCCATCTGATAATTATTTACTGTGTGACTGTGGATCAATGTCTTAACCCCTGTCTTTAAAACAAGGAAAACAATACATCTTCTTAGGCTGTTAGTACTAGATGAGGCATACATTTAAATCACATAGTGCCTTGTCTCACTGGTACCCTGCGTGCCCTCCTCTGCCCTTGTCGTCCTTCAAGAATGAGCTGTAGATTCAGTTCCTATAACCTTCCTGACTGCTCTGCTGGGCTCTGGTTTCCTCCTCCTTTGAATATCTGCAGCAGGTATACCTTGTATGAACAAACTGACCGCTTAATGACACCAATGACATAACGACCTCCTAGCTTGGCTCTTAGGACTTGCCAGGGGGCTTGGCGATAAAGAATCCACCTGCCAGTGCAGGAGATGCAGGAGACGTGGGTTTAGTCTCTGGATTGGGAAGATTCCTTAGAGAAAGAAACGGCAACTCACTCCAGTATTCTCGCCTGGAAAACGCCATGGACAGAGGAGCCTTGTGGGCTAGAGTTCATGGGGTTGCAAAGAAGTCACACACAACTGAGTGACTGAGCACACACACACATCTTGGCTCTTAACAAATTACTTCTTTGAGACCAAGAACATCTATTCTTCTATATAGTAGTTGTGCTGAGAACAGATCTTGAGCCCAAGTTTATTGATGAAAATGAGATACAAACCATGAGAACTTTCTCTAGTGATGCCTGCATTTATTTGGATTAAGACTAACTAAAGCATTGTTTTGAAATTATCAGATCAGATCAGATCAGTCGCTCAGTCGTGTCTGACTCTTTGCGATCCCATGAATCGCAGCACGCCAGGCCTCCCTGTCCAGCACCAACTCTCAGAGTTCACTCAGACTTACGTCCGTTGAGTCCGTGATGCCATCCAGCCATCTCATCCTCTGTCGTCCCCTTCTCCTCCTGCCCCCAATCCCTCCCAGCGCCAGAGTCTTTTCCAATGAGTCAACTCTTCGTATGAGGTGGCCAAAGTACTGGAGTTTCAGCTTTAGCATCAGTCCTTCCAAAGAAATCCCAAGACTTATCTTTAGAATGGACTGGTTGGATCTCCTTGCAGTCCAAGGGACTCTCAAGAGTCTTCTCCAACACCACAGTTCAAAAGCATCAATTCTTCAGTGCTTAGCCTTCTTCACAGTCCAACTCTCACATCCATAAATGACCACTGGAAAAACCATAGCCTTGACTAGACGGACCTTTGTTGGCAAAGTAATGTCTCTGCTTTTGAATATGCTATCTAGGTTGGTCATAACTTTCCTTCTAAGGAGTAAGCATCTTTTAATTTCATGCCTGCAGTCACCATCTGCAGTGATTTTGGAGTCCAGAAAAATAAAGTCTGACACTGTTTCCACTGTTTCCCCATCTATTTCCCATGAAGTGGTGGGACGGGATGCCATGATCTTCGTTTTCTGAATGTTGAGCTTTAAGCCAACTTTTTCACTCTCCACTTTCACTTTCATCAAGAGGCTTTTGAGTTCCTCTTCACTTTCTGCCATAGGGTGGTGTCATCTGCATATCTGACATTATTGATATTTCTCCTGGCAATCTTGATTCCAGCTTGTGTTTCTTCCAGTCCAGCATTTCTCATGATGTACTCTGCATATAAGTT
>NW_011494639.1:1099028-1101444 GCF_000754665.1 Bison bison bison | reverse complement strand
CATACAAATTTCTCAAGAGGCAGATCAGGTGGTCTGGTGTTCCCATCTCTTGAAGAATTTTCCACAGTTTATTGTGATCCACACAGTCAAAGGCTTTGGCATAGTCAATAAAGCAGAAATAGATGTTTTTCTGGAACCCTCTTGCTTTTTTTATGATCCAGCGGATGTTGGCAATTTGATCTCTGGTTCCTCTGCCTTTTCTAAAACCAGCTTGAACATCAGGAAGTTCATGGTTCACATATTGCTGAAGCCTGGCTTGGAGAATTTTGAGCATTACTTTACTAGCCTGTGACATGAGTGCAATTGTGCAGTAGTTTGAGCATTCTTTGGCATTGCCTTTCTTTGGGATTGGAATGAAAATTGACCTTTTCCAGTCCTGTGGCCGCTGCTGATTTTCCCAAATTTGAAATTATACAGGTAACCCAAAGCCTGAATTCCAGACACTGGCTACCTCGGAGAGTTAAGGCAGGAAGGGAATCTATGTTTGTTACAATATTTCACCCATGTTGTGTCATTTAAACAGCAGGACATGTCCCTGTTTTCATGGTATCAGTTCAGTTCAGTTCAGTTCAGTTGTCCGACTCTTTGCAACCCCATAAATCACAGCACGCCAGGCCTCCCTGTCCATCACCATCTTCCGGAGTTCACTCAAACTCACGTCCATCGAGTAGGTGATGCCATCCTGCCATCTCATCCTCTGTCGTCCCCTTTTCCTCCTGCCCCCAATCCCTCCCACCATCAGAGTCTTTTCCATTGAATCAACTCTTCACATGAGGTGGCCAAAGTACTGGAGTTTCAGCTTTAGCATCATTCCTTCCAAAGAACACCCAGCTGATCTCCTTCAGAATGGACTGTTTGGATCTCCTTGCAGTCCAAGGGACTCTCAAGAGTCTTCTCCAACACCACAGTTCAAAAGCATCAATTCTTCGGCACTCAGCTTTCTTCACAGTCCAACTCTCACATCCATACATGACCACTGGAAAAACCATAGCCTTGACTAGACGGACCTTTGTTGGCAAAGTAATGTCTCTGCTTTTGAATATGCTATGTAGGTTGGTCATAACTTTCCTTCCAAGGAGTAAGAGTCTTTTAATTTCATGGCTGCAGTATGAACTGTGTCTATTTTATGATTAGGACATTGAGGAGAAGTAACCAGGCCACAATTATACGATCAAAGAAAGTGGAGAGAGGTCATGCCATGGAAAACAAGTTGAAGCTAGTAATTCTGATTCCACCAACCTATGCCTCTTCCTTTACACAATCTCACTAAATTTCTTAATTTCTGTAGGTATGTATTGCCATTGTTTTCTCTCTATATCCAAAGCTTTACACTCCAAGCACCAAATTGTCATCACTGAGAATAAAGAATAGCTGCTTCTGCGCACTGTGTCAGAAGTTTTACAATTTCCTTTTTTGGCTTTTTCTTGAAAAACAAGTACCAAAGGACTTCCCTGGTGGTCCAGTAGTTGGGACTCCACCTCACAGTGCAGGGGACATGGGTTTGATTCCTGGTTGGGGCACTGAGGTCCTGCACACGCGGAGTTGCTGAGACTGAATGACTCAGCTACTGAAGTCCACGTGTGTGCTCTGGAGCTTGCTCACCACAACGACTGAGTTCGCACGCCCCAACTAGGGAGTCCACACCCTGCAACAAAAATCCCGCGTGGGGTAATAAATCCATGTGTCGCAACGGGGGTCCCAGTGCAGCCAAATATAGCTATTTCAAGTACCAAAACAGCAAAACAACCCCCGTTCTGATCAGCGAGAGCCCTCCTGTGTGCTGCTCTGGTGCTTCAATTTCCTCACAGTTCTCCAGATAGTGGTTTGCCACTCTCTGTCTAGCAAAAGAAAAGAAAGTGACAGAATGATCATATTTCCCCATTTTAAAAGCTGACAGTTTTTTATTTGTTTTCTCACTCTATTAGACACATCTCTAGCACTGATGGGAGAAGGACAGTCAGTGATTGAGAGAGACAGATCCAGAGAAAGTCAGAGACAGAAAGAGACATAGAGAGAAAGAGATGAGGGGTGTACAAACAGTGGCTTGAAAGAATGATGTAAGCTTAGGACTAAAAGTGGTTATTTCCACTGTTTCCCCATCTATTTCCCATGAAGTGGTGGGACTGGATGCCATGATCTTCGTTTTCTGAATGTTGAGCTTTAAGCCAACTTTTTCACTCTCCACTTTCACTTTCATCAAGAGACTTTTGAGTTCCTCTTCACTTTCTGCCATAAGGGTGGAGTCATCTGCATAGCTGAGGTTATTGATATTTCTCCCGGCAATCTTGATTCCAGCTTGTGTTTCTTCCCGTCCAGCATTTCTCATGATGTCCTCTGCATATAAGTTAAATAAACAGGGTGACAATATACAGCCTTGACGAACTCCTTTTCCTATTTGGAACCAGTCTGTTGTTCC
>NW_011494639.1:1098623-1098896 GCF_000754665.1 Bison bison bison | reverse complement strand
AGAAATAGATGTTTTTCTGGAACTCTCTTGCTTTTTCTATGATCCAGCAGATGTTGGCAATTTGATCTCTTGTTCCTCTGCCTTTTCTAAAACCAGCTTGAACATCAGGAAGTTCATGGTTCACATATTGCTGAAGCCTGGCTTGGAGAATTTTGAGCATTACTTTACTAGCACGTGAGATGAGTGCAATACTTTGCCAACAAAGGTCCGTCTAGTCAAGGCTATGGTTTTTCCTTTGGTCATGTATGGATGTGAGAGTTGGACTGTGAAGAA
>NW_011494639.1:1089714-1098523 GCF_000754665.1 Bison bison bison | reverse complement strand
GAAGAATTGATGCTTTTGAACTGTGGTGTTGGAGAAGACTCTTGAGAGTCCCTTGGACTGCAAGGAGATCCAACCAGTCCATTCTGAAGGAGATCAGCCCTGGGATTTCTTTGGAAGCAATGATGCTAAAGCTGAAACTCCAGTACTTTGGCCACCTCATGTGAAGAGTTGACTCATTGGAAAAGACTCTGATGCTGGTAAGGATTGGGGGCAGGAGGAGAAGGGGACGACAGAGGATGAGGTGGCTGAATGGCATCACTGACTCGATGGACCTGAGTCTGAGTGAACTCTGGGAATTGGTGATGGACAGGGAGGAGGCCTGGCGTGCTGCGATTCATGGGGTCGCAAAGAGTCGACACGACTGAGCGACTGATCTGATCTGATCTGAAAAGTGGTTGTTTAGTCACTAAACTGTGTCTGCCTCTTGTAATCCCATGGACTGTAGCCCACCAGGCTCCTCTCTCCATGGGATTCTCCAGCTATGAATACTGGAGTGGGTTGTCATTTCCTTCTTCAGAGGATCTTTCTGGCCCAGGAACTGAACCTGCGTCTCCTGCATTAGCAGGTGAATTCTTTACCACTGAGCCACCAGGGAAGCCCTGTTTTAGAAAGAGACAACCACAAATAATGCGTCAGCGTGTGTGGAGACAGGGCCAGAATTTTTTTCTTTGCTGTGTCTTCTTAATCTTCATATGTGATGCTCTGCTCCTGGAAAGAAATATTTTCCACATATGGGAAATAAACTGAAGGTGTATCAGTTAGATATTGCTGAGTAACAAACACACACTTGAACAATTCAGTAGCTTAGACAGTTAAGCATTTATTGCTTCTCATGGATTTCCAGGTCAGCTGAATAGTTTTTTCTAATTTGTTGCAGGCTTGCTTATCTCAGCTGGGCTTACACACACCTCTTTGGTCACCTGATAGGTAAACTGTGGACTAGCTAGTCTAGGATGACCTCTAACACATCCAGCTGTCAGATGAGATGCTGGGAATGACTGAACCACAGGTCTTTCATTATCAAGCATTCCAGTGAGGCTTGTTTGTGTGGTATAAGCAGGAAACCCAAAAGAAAGTGGAATTAGGCAAGGCTTCTTGAGGTCTAGGCTGAGAGCTCATTCAACATCTCCTTTGTGTATACAATTGACCAAAGCAAAAAAAAAAAAAAAAAAAAAAACCAGTCCAGACTGAAACTGTAGAGAAATTGATTCCACTTGTTGATTGAAAGAACTTTGAAGGTCACATTGCTGAGGATATGAATTCAAGGAGGGATAAAGAATTGCAGCTAGTTTTGCAGTCTACCATTCACAGTCTGTCTTTTAATTAAATCTTTAGTCTTTTATTTATATCCTCCCCACAATCTCAATGCAGTTGCCTATAGTCCAGAGCCCACAGAATTAAAACAGCAACAACAATGAAGTTAAAACAAACAAACAAAAACACAAATTATTTCTCCAAAAACCAAAGATACGATTGTGAATAAGAATAGGGTGGCTATAACAAACAGCTCCATTTGAAAAGGAAATGACCGAGGCAAACAGCCAGGCACTGGTCACAGCAGTTCTGAAATCCTGCAGAGCGTGTTTCTGGTCCCCTCAGTCTGGAGGTGGGGAGAGTTCCTTGATGCTGTCCCGGTTCCGCCGCTTGGAAGTGGCTTCCCCCGTCTGCTGTTCTTCCTGACCCTTGCATTTGCTCTCAGGCCTTAGCTGACTTACCTTCATGCCTATACCCCTCCTTATCAACTTCACCGACTTCCTCATCCTGCCTATTGGTTACTAGAGAAAAATTATGATATGCTGATTACAAAAATGGACCAAGCGCTCCGCACCTCTCTGTGTGTTTGCCATTCTAACTGAAGTCAAGTCTTCTTTCTCTTGGGCTCGGCCTTATTATTTGCTCTGGATGAAACAATGCAGCAAAAGTGATGGATGTGCCAATACGCACCCAAGCTTCAGGAGGCCTTCTCTTGGGCACCTGTGAGCACCTCCAGATAAGTCCAGGCTAGCCTGCTAGAGGGTGAGAGACCACACAGAAGATAACTGTCCCACATAAGGCCATCCCAGACTAGCCCTACCCCAGCTGACCTGCCAGGGGACTGCAGACACCTGATTAAGTCAAGCTAAAATTAGGCTAACCAGACCAGAAGAACCCTCATCAGATTCCTAGCTTATTGAGCTAAAATAAATGTTGGTCACTGTACACTTTGGAGTTTGGTGGTGGTTCTTGTGCAACATTAGTGTAGCAATAAATACAGGGGAGTTTCCTTGAATCACAGCTATTAACCTTCAAGTTCAAATTGTTTCTTAGGCTGTGCGGTTAATGTCTGCCTGTGCTGAAGCTTATAAATCATCTTCCCTAGTCTACCTGTTCCAGTTTCCAGGGTTTAAGATGTGCATTGCACTTCAGCCAACCCGGTGGGGTATACACCTCAGGCATCCATTTCATTGACACAGAAATTCTTGCTCAGAGAGGTTAAGTGACTTACCAAGGTCACAGAGTTAGAAGTCGAATACCGTATGCATTCTCCTACATTAGCGATCTTTAAATGTTTTATAAACTATATCATCTCACCTTGACTCTCATGCCCTAGTCCTCATCTTTCATACTAAATCAAAAAGGAAAATGTGCTTTGGACTTACTTTCCAACTGGGAATTTGAACAGCTAAATTCTGACCATCTTAGTCCTTTTACCAGTTGCTTCTTATGCAAAATGTGCCATAAAAATCAGTCGCCAACCCAAACTACTATTGAATGATCCTGTCAGTTTGAGTGGTGAACAGAAAGAAGAGCTTGTCCTTGTCTGATTTGGGGAGCAGAAGTAGGGCCATGGTGTGTGGGGTGTGTGTGTGTGTGTGTGTGTGTTTGTGTGTGTGTATGCACGCTCAGTCACATCTGACTCTTTGTGACCTCCTGGAATGTAGCCTGCCAGGCTCCTCTGTCCATGGGATTCTCCAGGCAAGAATGCTGGAGTGTGTTGCCACTTCCTTCTCCAGGCGATCTTCCCAACCCAAGGATTGAACCTGCATCTCTTACATCTCCTGTACCAGCAGGCAGATCCTTTACCAGTATACCACCTGGGAAGCCCAGGGCCATGGATATGTTACAAAGAGAAAGATTTCAGGTTAGGATGGAGCTTTGTCACAGATCATTGTGAAAGTTTCAACATTTGGTGGGAGAGTAAACTGGATGACCTCTGAGGACTCTGTCGGCTCTGAGAATTGATGACTCTTACTTAATATGTTAATTTTTTTAATAAAGGAAAAGAATATGCATCCATCACCGTATTAAGACAGCCCAGCTACTGTCTAAAAGAGAGGTTTGTCAGTCACTTCCGAAACGCTTCCGAGGTTTTCACTCCTTGGTTGACATGTTATCGTCTTTCTCTTTTGAAATGCCACTCTGGTTTTCCTGACTGTTTTTGACCACATCTACATGTCCTCTCCTTGTGATTTTATCTCCTCTATACTACATACTCTAAGTGTAGGTACTTTCCCAGGACTCGTATGTGGCCCCTTCTCTTCAAACTGAATAGTTTTCCCTGCATTACCCACTGTCATGGCTTTACTGCCGTCTACGTGAGGATCACCCTCAGATCTTCATGTTTGGCCCTGTAATGGTCATTATTGCTCTTGCCAACTATTTCCAGCTCTCCCTCCCTCCAAAGGAATGCACTCCTGGCTTCCAGTATGTGGGTGCAGCCACTGACTACTTCTTTGCAAAAGTGTCACATGTCACTCCCCAGGCAAGCATTTAAGTGCCAGGACAAGACTCTTAAGACCTCTCTGTTCTCCCAGGCTTTTTGAAGCAGTGGCTTCCTGGGCCATGAGTGGCTACAGTGAGCCAAGGAGCAGCCACAGACCTACAATAGATGTTCCAGTGAGGAGGAACATAGCCTTTGTTGGGAGTTCCCCAGTGGCCCATTGGTTATGAGTCAGTGCTCTCATTCTTAGGGTCTGGGTTCCATCCCTGGTTGGGGAACTAAGATCCCACAAGCCATGGCACAGTGAAAAAAGAAAGATTTTTAACACTTCATAACCTAGTTCATCTGACTAAGAAAAAGTCCTTACCTCTGTCTCTTGAGCTCCAAATTTGAATACCACACCCTAATATGCCCATGAGGAGGTCAGTTGTGCACCTCTCACATGGAAGCCCAGGCCAGCATCACCAGCCCAAAGCCAACCAGTAACCTTTCTCCCAGCTCTGCCTCTCCCCTCACTCTCTGCGGTGCTGCGCTGTTACACCCATTTTACGTGACCAACCAAAAGACGCGTAAGAGAAGACGCATTTCAGCCAATCAGGGGCTATCTTTGCCTTCATCCCCTTAACATCCTTTATCCCCAGGGTCTTCTCTCCCTGACAACGATTTCTGCTGTAGTTCAAGTCCTCAGGACCTCTGGGCAGGTCACTTCATCTGTCTCCTAAGGGCACTTTCAACAAAACAGCAAAGTGAACGTCCTGAAAAGCACATGTGATCATGTAACTGTTCTGCTTAAAATCCAGTAATGTTTTCCAGGGCCTTCAAGGTAAGGTTCAAACTGGTCCATGCACTCTAAAAAGTCCTCCAGGATTTTAGAGGCACTCAGGGAGAAGGAAGGCAAATCCAGGCTGAAGGAGCACCATGTGCCAAGACCGGAAACAGGAGCCAGTGACGAAGAGGGGTACAACTTGAGCAGGGGTCCAGGGGAGGGGAAAAGAGACTAGAGAGGCCTCCTTGCTGCCTTCTCTAACTAAATCCTACTTGCTTTCTTTTTTCAGTCCTTATATCCTCATAGGAAATACTGATTTTCCAAATATTTGTCTTGTCACCACTGCTATGAAATCTTTCTCACAATAACACTTCATCAAGCTTATTTCTTCAGTGTTTTTCCTCCCTCACTCAGCTGAGAACTTCCTGAGGGTAGAAACAATGAATTTCTCCTTGTCTTCATATCTTGGCAGCCATCACAATAGCTGCCACAAATCAGGTACTCAATCAATGGCTGTTGAATGAATGGATGGATAAATGAATGAATGAACTGATACTCTTATTTGGCATCTCTTAGAAGCTCCATTCACTACTCAGAATAAACTGCTTCAAGTCCCAGCTTTATGGATGGATAAGGGAGAGGGGGCAGTTTTTGCTTTCTATTCCCCTCATCCTCGTATTAGGGACCCCTTCTCCCCTAATGCCAATCTCAGCCTATAATCCTGTCAGCAGCCAGCTGCTTGGTGCCAACACTGCCAACTCAGCAGCTTTCCCCACACATCCCTGGGGGAAACCATTCACCTTATCACCAAAGAGAGAAAAACTCCCATCTGTTACCGCTCAGAGCCAGAAGCCTCATAATTGTATCAGCACACAGGCTGCATTTCAGATTTTCTTGTTTTTAGGGAGCACTTAGGGAGATTTCACTCTCCTTTTATTGTTGTTTTTCTCCCCAGCAAGTGACCATATTTCATCTCCACTGAGACACAATGAAAGAAATTTTCAAGCAAATTTGTTGCCTAATGATTCTAGGGAAGGTGCTTAGAACCATAAATGTCTTCTTGAAAATCTGTAGAGGCGCCCAGCTCTGTAAACTTTTAAAAATTAGCACACAGCAAATGCCCGAGTCTTGCACTGGGTCAACACTGCAGATGAAGGTAGTTATGGCATCAGAGGGGCTCCCAGAATAAGCATCAGCTCAGCACAAAGGGTAGCGGCCTTTGAAAATTTACTGGATGGTTTCCAAAGACACATGCAAGGGCAAGGTTGAAATTACACGGTCATTCCTCAAACACGAACTCGTGGGACTTCTAAGTGTCTTTGGAAATTACTAAGCTGAGAAAGCATTCTTGGACTCATAATCAAACACCTCCTGATGACTTACATGATCACAGCTGGGCTTGTTTCTCCATTTGTAATAATATAGAGAAACACAATCCTACTGCCTCAGACTATTTTTATTCTTCCAAAGAGGAAAGACAATCGAATTTCATAAAGTTCTTTGAACACTAAGAAATAAACAATGTGTTCATTCAGTTGGCATGCAAATCTTGAGCACCCACTGTACCTCAGGAGAATGTAATAAAGAAAACAAATATGACTGATCCCTTCCCTCGTGGCCCTAAGTCTGATAGGCAGATAGCTATTAAGCATATCTTCACATAAATCTATATTTAATTATTAATTAATTAGCTGCTCTGAAAGAAGAGTATAGATTTACTATGAGAAATATGGGAAATGATGTAGTTTGGATTAGGAGCTCAGGGGAGCAGAATGGGGAAGAGAACTCAGAAGAGAAGGGAAGAGCATGTGCAAAGGCCCTGAGGTGGCACGTTAAAAAGCAACGGAAACAAAGCCAGTGAACTGAAGTGAACAAGATAAGAGACAACACTCAGTGGTGAGGTCACTCCCGAACTGTGGGCCTTGAACGCCATGCCAAGAAACTCAGTTTCTGATCCAAGTACATTAAGGATGCACTGGAGTATTTTAAGCAAGGAAGCAGCATACTTATTTAGAATGAACTGGAAAAGGCTCAGAGGGAAGAAACAAGTGCAGTATCTGAAAGAGATGAAAGCTGATGGTGGTTTACTCCAGGGGTTGGCAGATATGAACTGTGGGCCAAATCTGGCCCATCACTCACTTATTGAAAATAAAGCTTTATTGAGGCACGGTCACATTCATTTGTCTACATGTTGCCCATGGCTCTTTTTGTTCTAGTGGCGGAGTTGAATGCTGCTGTATAGACTGTAATGCTTTCAGAGCCTACAGTATTGACTATCTGGCCCTTTCCAGAGAGAACTTGCTGACCTCCAGTTTAGAGAGTAGAGTTGTTGAAATCTCTGTTGAGAAATTAACTGATTCAAGACATGCCTTAAAGATCGACAATAAGAGTTGTCAGCCTAAACTCCCTCCTTAGTCAGAAGAATCGGAAGGGGAAGTCTAGAGCTTTAAATGAGTTTCAGAGACTATCAACTCAATGGTAGTGATTTGTATGAATTCATTCACTTATACATCTATACTTTGGTCTTACTGAACTGATTTCACATTATCTTTGAATTAGGGAAGAATAGCATTAACTGCTACTGCATTTTGTTTAGTCATGAGCACTTACTGTTTGGCTTAGAAATTGTTCAGATACAGACAGTGTCTGAAGTTTTATCTTTTTTTTTTTTTTTTTAAGATGCTGATTAGAATTCCACAAATATCTGGCAGGTTGGTAACAAGCCCTAAGGGGAGGTGTGAAAGACTATTGTCAGCCAGCTTATTTCCATGGCAGTTCTATCTAGAAGTGTAAGGGGAGCTCAGGGGCTTTGGGACAAGCTGGCCTTTCTTAAGTCCTCATTTTTGTTAATGGGGAAATGGAGGCACAGAATCTTCTGGGTCATTGTACTTGGTCATCTACTTGGTCGAGAGTCCATTGCAGAGTTTTGTGGTTAAGTGCTCACATTCAGAAGCCAGACTCCTTCAGTCTGAATCCTGGCTTCAGCACTGAGTATACAGTCTAGAGGTCACAGTGTTAAAACTTTTAAGTCATTTAAAACTTTTAAGCATGGCCCATAGCACATAGAAACATTCCAAAAATCTGACTTATTTTGCATTCTCATGCTTTGTAAGAAAACCATCTATAATTGAACAATTGCAATGTGTTCAAAACTTTATAGTATCACTTAATCCTTTCAAGGAGACTGGGAGGTAGGCAATATTCTCTTTATTTTACAGATGAAAACACTGAGACATTTTCAAGTTCCTTATACTATTTCCTGTGGCTCACAAGGGTCAAGCCAAGTATCAGACACACATTTGCTTGGTTCCAAAGCTCAGATTCACGACAGCTATGGGGACAGCTTCCTGTACACACCCTTGGCTTGGGGAGTTTGCCCAGGGCTTCTGGAGAGGGACCGATATGTGGGGACTGAAAGGGGATGTGAAGTGATATCAGGACCCTGACATCTTATTTTTTCCCTTAACTCCCATTGGGATGCTGAGGTTGCTCTCTTGTTGATCTTTGAACTTCATGGACAAAGCCAGTTTCCTCGATCGAATGTCACAACCTTGCATTTTGAGCAAGAAAAGGGGTCTGAGAGACCCATGAATTCATGATACCAACCACTACTGGAGCTAATCAGATCTTAATTGGATTAAAATTTTAAATTTACATGGAAATGACTTCAGCCCATTTTAGACAACATGCAAGGGGACTTAATAAGTCTGTTACCTATTTAGAGATTTCTAATCTAGTCAAGCTAGGACCACAATGCTAGAAAAACAGTTCTAAGCCACCTAATTTCCTGTCCTTTAAAAATACAATCTCCGTAATGCCAATGTATGTCCCAGAAGCCCTCATTATTTTAGATTTCCTTGTGGGGAGAAAGGCAATAATTGCACAAACATTCCAGGATAAACTGTGGCAAGGACATCGAATATTTTAGATATTTTCTGCTAACACTGGCCAAGAAAATGAAATTCTACTCCCTGTTTACACCAACCAAAAATAAGCACTTTAAAGGTAAATGGCTAATATCCATACCTTTTGTGATTAGTTAGAGTAGCCACGTTCATTTGATATTCCATCTATGAATAATATGCAACGTACCATGTGACAGTAATATGAAATTAGAGGTGAAAAACTTGTGACTCCTAAGGGGAAGAACAAAGGAGGTTGCAACTCAATTTATTCAAATATATTTTTTTAAAACAGTTGTTATTTGGGTAAATTTGCAGCAGTCAATAAAACGTTTCTGTAGGGCTCTTTCATCCCCGGGTGGCCTTTAATTTCATTTGCATATTGGAAATTCAGCATTTTCTCTTGCTGTAATCAAACTTGTCCAAAAAAAAAAAAAAGCA
>NW_011494639.1:1076158-1089614 GCF_000754665.1 Bison bison bison | reverse complement strand
AAAAAAAAAAAAAAAAAAAGACTCAGAAAACAAAACAAGTCTGCTTTCTGTAAAAAGGTTGTTTTAGACACCAGTAAAGTATCGCAAAATATAGAAGAATATTGTAAGTACATCCTTATGCGTGTCTGTCCCCCTTGTTTCTTGGAGATCTCCCCAAGGCCCAGGGCCTCAGCCTAGAAGGCTGTGAGCTCAGAGGCAGACATGGTAAGAAGAAGCATGATAGGCCAGGAAGTGAGAACATCTGGGCTCTGCATCCACCTTGCTAGATCACTAGCCACTGATCTCGGACATTTTGCGAATATTTTCTCATGTCTCACTTTTCACACCTTTGAAATGAGGTTGTTGATTTCTAGCCTCCCACATACCACTCTCTTTGATGTCTTTCTTTTCTCATGCTCTTTCCTCTGAAAGTCTACCTTTCTACCCATCTTCAAGGCACAGGGCCTTTCTCTTGGTAGGGTCCAGATCAGAAATCACCTGGATGGTTCTCGTGGAGTTCAGCATTCTACTTATACTGACACTTCCTTATGTGCATTTCTGTCTGGTTTTAGGACCATTTGTGAAAATCTCCAAGAGCGAGAAGGATTAAATTTTTCTTTCAGCAGCAAGTGAAGGCTGTTTTTCTTCTTATGGGAAGCAAATGGTTTGAAGCAAATAGTTGATTGGCTATTTTGAGAGCACTTCTAAAAAGGTCACGATTCTGTATTTAAGAATAATGAATGCTTGACAAATTCCTGTTTAAAGGGCCATGGTGTGAAATTCTTTGTTCTTTTCCATTAGTTTCTATACACAACCTGGGAAATCTTTGTCCTGTATTTCCCTAATAAAACAAAAATTATTTGTGATTTGACACTACAATGGACTCTCACTGTGTCCCGGGAGGCAGCATACCCTCCCCTACCCCACTGTTGCAATAGTCACCCAGTTGTCCTTACAGAAACCAGGCTGTGGGCTTTAGGAAAACACACAGACCCAGGGATGCATCATTGTCCACACCACTGGGGACTGTTGGCTCCACAGAACATGGCTGTGTATTTTTTGTCATTGTATTTAATGAGCAGGACAATGAGAATGAAGCCCCTTGAATGATTTTTTTTTTTTTGTCTCTTTGGGATCAAAAGATTAAGAATACACTCTATTCTAAAAAGAAAATAAGATTTTGTGCCAACTGAAAGAAAGAAACATTGAATCAAAATTATTTCTCTTTTATACTACCCTTAAAGTTCTCAAAAGCAGGAATTTGTCTTCTTCGCCTGTGTATCACAACCCTTAATCATATGTGGCACACAATATGTGTACAATAAATGCTGGTGGAATTGGTAAAGTTAGACAGGGTGGTAGCTTGGGAGGAACACTTGATCAGTGATCTCAGGTAACATTTCCTCGCTGGAGTTTTATTATCTGGGCATAAACGTGGAGATTGGAATAGATGATTTTTCAGATCTTTTAGAGTTCTAAAGTTCTCGTTTTCTTTCCTTTTTTTTTTTTTTTTAATTTCACAGAGGCTGGAAGACTGGGCAATTCCTAAAAATAAGAGAAGTGAAAAATGTTAGGCGTTCAGTCCTGTCTGACTCTTTGTGACCCCCTGGAATGTAGCCCTCCAGGCTTCTCTGTCCATGGGATTCTTCAGGCAAGAACACTGGAGTGGGTTGCCATTTCCATCTCCAAGGAATCTTCCCAACCCAGGAAGCAAACCTGGCTCTCCTGCATGGCAGGCAGATTCTTACTGTCTGAATCACCAAACCGATGGCTAAAAACACCTGCTACCTTGCCTTTAGTGGAGGTTTCTGCCAGACTCTGACGTCACGATTGCCCTGAGGAAGGTGTTTTCTAGAATGTTTCTTTATTCCAGCCTCATTGGACCATCTTTGCCTCATACTTGCTGAAGGGGAAGAGAAAAAGATTCTCGTAAGGTCAGAAGCAAAGGAATGGAAATTGAAATTCAAATTAGTGGATCTCTTCTAGAAGCTTGGTCTCAGAAGATGCAAAGATCCAGATAACATAATCAGACTGTATAATTCAGGTTATCATCCTCTGCAGTCCTCCTGCCTCTCACCTCTCCAAAGGTTACACTGCTGGTTTCTGGGATGCAGTCACCTCACTAGGATAAATGTTGAGTTCACTGGTCCAGGCTGCAGGGATGTTTCTCTTTGGCTCAGGAAATTTTCCTCTGGGTGCTACTACAAAGGAAACTTCTAAACCATTACATCACACCCTCCACTGCAGCCCAGACCATTGGGCTGAGCTTCCTGGAGAAAGGTAAGATACAGATCATTGACTAGGAACGTGGGTCCCCCCAGGGACATATGGAGCCCTTCATCCTCTGAATGTGCTCTTGGATAGATGGTACAGGATCGTCCCCAGAAAGGTGAGAAACTAATTAGATGCTGAGCCTTTGGGCACCACTTGATACTATTTGCTCCTCTTGGATTCTATTCAAAGTGCAATATTTGGTCCAGAAGGCAGAAGCCTCAAATTAATGAATCACTGCCTTCCCCAGAAGGTGTGCATGGGTTAAATAACCTCTCAATCTTGCTTCCAATTTTTACTGCAGACCAGCTCTAACTTTGCTAACCTATAGATTGTGTGTATTATAACACTTTTTAAGAAGTAAGAATGTCCAGATAATATGATTTGACACATGTAGTTAAATGTTTGCAGACGTCCCATTTTCTAATGACTTCAGAGGTCACGGAGATAAAGTGTGCGTGTAAAGCATCCAGGCAGAGGAAACAGAGTGTAAGGAAAGGCTAGGGCAAACCGCAGAGTGTACACCTGCCTGACGAACACTATCCTGGCCAAATAACACGTGTGCAGGCCATGTTTTCACCAATGTTCAGTCCTGGGTTTGAGGCTATAGTTGACTATTACTTTTGGCCCACATTTGTTAACTCAGTACCTGTATATTGAAGGACTGTATGCCAAGTGTTCGTGTAGACACCAAATAAGGGGTAATAAAGGATATAGATCTGCCCCAAGGAGAGGCAATGAGGTTTCAAGAAACCACAAACACTAATCGACTACTTCCTAACAGTTTGGTAGCAGATCCACCTTTGAGTTAGGGACACAGACACATCTTTGTTTATCATTTGGCTGGGGAGAAATTGAAGATAAAGAATTCACGTATAAAGCCTGAGTAACAAGGCAAATTCTGGCTAGCATGGAACATGGCCCTAACTTCTCCCAACATAAACTTTCAAGATACAGCCGGTTTGGGGAAAAAAAATCTCTTTCAATAATGAATAATCCAAAAGGAATTGCTAGAGGATTTGGAAGTTACAGTAAAATATTTTGCCCAAATAATAAAAAATGAACAGATAAGCTTAAAGCAACCATCTCTGAAACAAACAAAAAATTAGTATAAGACCTCAGGGTGATAGAAGGAGTTGCAACACTGCCTAGATAAACAGAATAAAAATGATGGGGAAAACAATCAGAGCAAGGAAACTGAAACTTGGAAATAAGTAAATAAATTCAATGACATAAAACATTTAAGCCGTTGGCTAATTTAAACAAGAAAACAAGGGGGAAATTATAAATACACAAAACAAGAAATGATCAAAAGTAGCAATAAACACATAGAAGAAATGAAAAATAATTACTCCTAATTTGTAGTTTTGGATTAATATATACACACTATTATGTATAAAATAGGTAAACAACAAATACATACTGTATAGCATGAGGAACTCTACTTAATATCTTATAATAACCTATAATGGAAAAGAATCTGAAAAAGAATAGACATGTCCGTGTACCTGAATCACTATGCTATGCGCTTGAAACTCACACAATATATACTTCAGTAGCTAAAAACTGCTAGGAAAAATAAAGAAATTGAAAGAAATTACTCAGGTCAATTTTATACAAAGACACTGGAGAACGTAAGTAACATGGAAAGTGTACTAGAATGCTAGAATGGAAAATATGCTAGAAATATTAAACAAACTGGTCATCATTTTTCCTCTCCCATATGCCAAAGGCATAAAATCCAGCTTCGGAAATTCTATTAAAAATTTAAACAACAGAGTTTAACGTGTTTAAACCATTCCAGAGTGCGGGTAGGTTTGAGGGGGTGGCAAGGAAAAAGGCTTCCAAACACTGAGGATAATCTTTTTATGATACTTTACATCAAAACCTGATGAAGATTGTTCAGAAAATGAAACTATAGATGAATCCCATGCACAAATATAGATGCAAAAGTCCTAAATAAGTTAAGAATATAAGCCACGCCAACAGAATGAAGTTTATTTTAGGAAGAGAAAAATGGTTCTTGGAAAATATATCTCACTATCTTTATGAAATAAAGAAGAATGGGCTTCTCCATAGATACTGAAAAAAAAAGCCACTTTACATTCTAGATTTACTTTTTGAAAAGGAAAGAAAGTAAGAGTTCATAAAATAAAAATAAGTGTAATTTCTTTAATGCAATGAAATATATCTCAGCTACAAAGATAATGCTTAATAAGGAAACACTGGGAACATTAAAAGACAGCATCAGAGTCACAAATAAGAATGTCTGCATCACCACTGCTTTTCAACATTATCCAGAAGTATTAGCAAAAACCATCATACAAGAGGCATACAACTTAGAAAGGAATTTGTAAAGTTATTGTTAATTGCGTATAATGTAACTAAGACCTATTGCAAACAAGAGAATTCAGTGAGATGAACAGGAACAAAATCAACAGATTCCTTTATGTAAAAACAATTTTTAAAATCCCAATAGACTCATTTATCATTACTAGGGCTTCTTTGGTGGCTCAAACAGTAAATGATCTGCCTTTCAATTCAGGAGTCCCAAATTCGATCCCTGGGCCAGGAAGATCCCCTGGAGAAAGGAAATGGCTACCCACTCCAGTATTCTTGTCTGGATAATTCCATGGACAGAGGAGCCTGGAGGGGGCTACAGTCCATGGGATCTCAAAGGATCAGACATGACTGAGTGACTAACATTTTCATGTTCAAACTCATTTAGAGTTGATTTAAAAAAATACAAATGCCTAGTAATAAAGTTAATAAAAATTACATGAATGTTAGTATGTGAATGTCTATAAGATATCCTACTGAGGATATACGGCAACTTACACAAAGTGATAGACACACCAATGTGTTTGGACAGAAGGCCTCAACAATGTAAGACTGTCAACTATTTTTCAGCCCAATTTATGTATTTCACATAACTTCATTTGTTAAAACATTAAAGTCTTGTTTTTGGAAGCAGAGAAGCTGAATTCAAATGGAAAAATAAAGAAAGGAAGAAAATTGGCAAAAAAATTTACAAAAAGGAAAAAGACTAGCATTACCAGATATTAAAATATATTTCCAAGTGGCAATAATTAAATTTTTAGTTCAGCTACATGAATAAATGGCCAGTCAAAGGACAAAATTGGAAATCTAGAAGTAGACCAAAAGATTTATATGACTTTAATATATGATAAATTTCCATTTCAAATCAGTGGGGAAAAGATGGATTATTCAATAAATTTTGTTGGAAAGCTGGGTCACTATCTGGAAAAAAATTTAAGTTGTATTTGGGCTTCCCTGATAGCTCAGTTGGTAAAGAATCCACCTGCAGTGCAGGAGACGTCAGTTCGATTCCTTGATCAGGAAGATCCGCTGGAGAAGGGATCAGATCAGATCAGTCGTTCAGTCGTGTCCGACTCTTTGTGACCCCATGAATCGCAGCACGCCAGGCCTCCCTGTCCAGCACCAACTCCAGGAGTTCACTCAGACTCACGTCCATCGAGTCAGTGATGCCATCCAGCCATCTCATCCTCTGTCGTCCCCTTCTCCTCCTGCCCCCAATCACTCCCAGCATCAGAGTCTTTTCCAATGAGTCAACTCTTCACATGAGGTGGCCAAAGTACTGGAGTTTCAGCTTTAGCATCATTCCTTCCAAAGAAATCCCAGGGCTGATCTCCTTCAGAATGGACTTGGATCTCCTTGCAGTCCAAGGGACTCTCAAGAGTCTTCTCCAACACCACAGTTCAAAAGCATCAATTCTTCAGCACTCAGCCTTCTTCACAGTCCAGCTCTCACATCCATACATGACCACAGGAAAAACCATAGCTTTGACTAGACGAACCTTTGTTGGCAAAGTAATGTCTCTGCTTTTGAATATGCTATCTAGTTTGGTCATAACTTTCCTTCCAAGGAGTAAGCGTCTTTTAATTTCATGGCTGCAGTCACCATCTGTAGTGATTTTGGAGCCCAGAAAAATAAAGTCTGACACTGTTTTCACTGTTTCCCCATCTATTTCCCATAAGGCTACCCATTCCAGTATTTCTGGGCTTCCCTTGTGGCTCAGCTGGTAAAGAATCCACCTGCAATGTGGGAGACCAGGGTTCGATCCCTGGGTTGGGAAGATGTCTTAGAGAAGGGAAAGGCTACCCACTCCAGTACTGTGGCTTTGAGAATTCTATGGACTGTATGGTCCATAGGGTCACAAAGAGTCAGACATGACTGAGCAACTTTCACATACTTTAAGTATTTTACCAGGACAAATTGAAAATAGATATGAGACTTAAGGATAAAATACAAAACTGTGGAAGTTCTAAAAGAAACCAAAGAAAAAGTAATTTTATAATCTCAGAGTGCAAAAGGCCTTTATAACCATGTCACAAATCTCGGGACTAAAAGGAAAGATTGATATTTTGTTACAGTAAATTAGGAAAAAGTTTATTTATGACAAAAACATCACATGCAATCAAAAGTTTTATGATTAAACTTTGAAAAACCACTTTCAAATCTTATCAGAGACAGAAGGCCAATCTCCTAATATATGAATAATTAATATAAATCAATAACAAATATACCCAACATTTCAAAAAATAATGGATGCTTTGGGGCAAAGTGCAAGTTGGAGGTACATCTATGAAGGCCATTTGAACAGTATTGAGCAGACTTTTATGCTAGAGAATGACATTCCTGAAAACTTAATCTAAATATATATTTGTGCATGAGAAAAATAGTGAACTACACATGATAATTCATTGATGATTGTTTTTGAATAGTGAATAAGTAGTAACATCTTACAAGTCTATCAGTAGGAAACTGGTTAAACAAATTATAGGGTGTCCATACAATGGAATACCACATAACCATCTCTTCTTATAGGCTGATGTGGAGAAATCTCTAAAATTGGTTAAGTGAGAAAAGTGAAGTGAAAGAGGATAGTATATAACTTTTGCTACCATTTATGCCATAAGGCTAACACACATAAAGGCATGCAAGTGTATTTTTGTGTATGTAAAATCTCCAGAAATGTTTACAAGAAACTGATAATAATTGCTTATGCGAATGCAAACTAAATAGCTGAGGGACAAAAGTGGTGAGAATTTTGCCTATGTGCTCTTTTTTTTTATCTTTTAAATGTTAAACCATGTTAAATGTAGTGTTTTATAAAAATAAAATTCAAAATATTAATTGAAACAAAGTTAAACATAAAAAAAAGGAATTTTCAATAAAGCCAAATTTATTCAATGTTCAGATTATTGCAAAGGGTCTTACTTTTATAATATGGCAGTGATAGGTGATAGATATGTTTTTTGTTTAAAGTCTTTAATTTTTAAACTAAACAGATGACAAAGAGATGTATTGATATCTGTGTCTGGGGCAGCTATGTATAATCTTGATATTTTAAAATAATAAAATAAATTTAAAAGATTGAATAATATATACAAAATATAGGAAAATGTGATAAGGAACATCAGTGACTTCTTATATCTTCATAAATAGTATCAAAAAGTATCAACATATTCTTAGATGATGGAGATGGGGACATCCAATTATTGAAAAAAAAAGCATAAAATAGGAGGAAAACGCAAATATCTCAGAAGAACTAAGGAAACAGCTGTTGCTGAATAGTCAAGAAATGTAAAATACTGCAAGTTAATTATGTGCTTTTTATGGCAATTTGAAATGGACCCAGTGATCTGATTCCACAGTTTTAAAAGCACTGACACATTTTATCCCAGCTCTGCAGAGATGGGCTTTTAGAATTTGCCTGGTACTGCAGTGAAACCAGCTTGAAACTCACTCGCACGTTCCAATTTATAGCTTGTGAGCCACTTCTATTGGCATGATTTTGATGTTTCCTTCTCATTGTAGAGGTTATTCAAGGCAAGTATTTGTTTCATTTTTACGGATCAGGAGCTGAAATTTGCTTAAGTGACTTGCTGAAGGGCTGGGAACTGTAGAGCTAGAACTCAAAAACATCCTGGTTCCTCAATGAGTCGTCATTGTTCTGAATCAGGCTGTCTCATTTACACATTTTGTTTCATGGAGACTGCAGGGAAGTCTGCCCTGCAGAAGCAGGCCGCCAGCTTCTGAGGAGCACATCCAGTCATTCTTATATTAAACTCTAAGAGATTTCTCAAACACAATCTTTCTCTAACTGTGTCTTCTCTGTGAGCAGTCATTTCTTTTGTGTGCAAGTGTGAGTGTGTATGTGCAATGATGTTATCTATATGCCATCAGGGCACCTGCGCATTTGCATATTGGGAAAGAACTGAATAAAACATGAGTTCTTTTATTCCAAGGGGATGCAAGAGTCTCAAAGGATATTTACAAATGTACTCAAGTCCCTCAGAATCAATCAATCCCTCAATCAACAAATGTTTTTTGATGCCCTGGTATGTGCCTAGCACTAGGATAAAAGCTGTCAGGGGAACAATGAGGCATGGAAAGAAGAGTTCCCACATCCCTCAGCAACCTTGGAAAGCTCCAGTTTAGATAAGAGACAATCATTAAGATTTACAGTGGTCTCCAACCAGTATCTGCAGAAAACACATTCCCCGGGTTCCCTTCAAGGGGCTTCAGTTGGAAAGAAAAGAGGAGTAAGAAAAGCTGCTGAAGTTCAGTTATCTACACCCTAGGGACCATTCGTTGGAAGGTTACTTGAGGAGGAGAGTTAGACTTTGTATATGATGAAATACAGAACATTGCCAGCCTTGAGAGCTAGTCATGTAGGTGGGCTTTATCATGAACAATCCTTAGTACAGTCATCCTGCTTCCACTCCTGCCTTTGTATAGTTTATTCTCTGATCAGTTGACAGAGCATTTTTAAAAAGTGAGTCAGACTGTGATGCTCTTTGTTTATAATCTTAAGATGACTCATTCTTAGAATGCAGTTCCAACTCTTCACTGTGGCCAGCAAGACTTTGGTTGGGGCCCTGACTCCCTCTCCTATCCACCACCACCTTTCTTTTCACTCACAATGCCCCAGACACATTTCTGACATTCTTCCTAGCCCAAACTCTTCCCCAGCTATGGGCTTATGGACTTGCTGCACCTTCTCCCGAGTGTTTGACTCCAGACCTTTGCACTGATGGCTCCTTGTCATCATTCAGATTTCAACTCAAATACTAAAACACCAAGAGATACCCTCTCTACCCAACCAATCCAAAGGAGCGGCCCTGCCTCTTGCCCTTCTCCCTACATTTCAACAATGTGTTCTTTTCATATGGTAATTATCATTGTATACACTTTTTCCCTTGTTCATTGTCTCCTGCAACTAGAATGCAAAATTTTTATGCAAGCAGTGACCCTATCTGCCTTGTTTATTGCTGTTTGTGCAGTTCTGAGGACAGCGTGTAGTAAATGTTTAACAAATGTTTACTGAATCAATGAGTGAAACACTTCAGAAATTGAGTGCTGTTTTCCCCGAAGATGGCGGGAGGACGGGGAGACCACTTTCTCCCCCACAAACTCATCAAAAGAACATTTAAACGCTGAGTAAAATCCACAAAACAACTTCTGAATGCTGGCAGAGGACATCAGGCACCCAGAAAAGCAGCCCATTGTCTTCGATAGGAGTCATCCGCCTGAGAAGGTGCGCCAGTTGCACACCCAGAAAACCGAGTGGCAGGGACAGGAGAGGCGATAAATCGCAGTGACTGCGTTCGCCAAACACCTCATCACCCGAGCTGCTCGGAGCTGAGAAGGGCACAAAACGCAGGCCCAACGGAGTCTGCGCCTCTGAGGACTACCCGAGTGCCTGAACCTGAGCGGCTTAGACCTGGGCGGTGCATGCAGCCCAAGGCCGGCCTCGCACGGTTCCCAGCAGAACAACCTAGAGCCTGAGATGTGTGGGCAGGGAGGGTGCACGAGCCGTGAGCGGGGTCAGGACCAGTGTGGCTGAGACACTACGAGCACATGCCAGTGTTATTTGTTTGCAGCGTCCCTTCCTCCCCACATTGCGACTGAACAAGTGAGCCTAAAAAAGTGTCCACCACTGCCCCCTTGTGTCAGGGCGGAAATCAGACACTGAAGAGACCAGCAAACAGAAGCTAAAACCGAGGGAACCGCCTTGGAAGTGACAGGTGCAATAGATTAAAACCCTGTAGTTAGTACCGACTACATAGGAGGGGCCTATAGATCTTGAGAAATATAAGCCAGACCAAGAAACTATCCGAAAATGAACTGACAGCACATTGCCCACAACAACACCAGAGAAAGGCCTAGATATATTTTTACTATTTTTACGATCATTTTTTTCTTTTTTTTTTCTTTTCTTTTTTTCTTCTTTTTTTAACTTTCTTTTAATTTTTAGGTCCTCTATTACTCCTTTAATTTTCATTTTATAACCTATTAATTTTCAAAAAAGGACTTTTTTAAAGCAAACTTCATATATATATATTTTTTTAAAATAACTTTTGTGACTTTGTTTTTTTCTTCTTCTTCTTCTTTTCTTTAATATTGTATTTTTGAAAATCCAACCTCTACTCTAGAATTTTAATCTTTGTTTTTTGGTATTTGTTATCAATTTTGTACCTTTAAGAACCCAATCTTCAGTACCTATTTTTACTTGGGAGCAAGATTACTGGTTTGACTGCTCTATCCACCTTTGGACTCTCCTTTCTCTCCACTAGATCGCCTCTGTCTCCCTCCCCCTTCTCTTCTCTACCCAACTCTCTGAATCTCTGTGTATTCCAGACAGTGGAGGACACTTAGAGAACTGATTACTGACTGGATCTGTCTCTCTCCTTTTCATTCCCCCCTTTTATCCTCCTGGCCACCTCTGTCTCCTTCCTACCTCTTCTCTTCTCTGTATAATTCCATGAACATCTCTGAGCAGTCCAGACTGTGGAGTTCACATAAGGAAGAGATTACTGGCTAGTTTGCTCACTCATCTCATTCGGGTCACTTCTAACTCCCTCCTCCCTTTTCTCTTCTCCATGTAACGCTGTGAACCTCTCTGGGTGTCCCTCACTGTGGAGAAACTTTTCATCTTTGACCTAGATGTTCTATCAACAATGCTGTATAGAAGGAGAAGTCTTGAGACTACTGTAAAAATAAGACTGAAAACCAGAAGCAGGAGGCTTAAGTCCAAATCCTGAGAACATCATAGAACACCTGACTCAAGGGAACATTAAGCGATAGGAGCTCATCAAATGCCTCCATACCTACACTGAAACCAAGCACCACCCAAGGCCAACAAGTTCCAGAGCAAGACATACCACGCAAATTCTCCAGCAACACAGGAACACAGCCCTGAGCTTCAATATACAGTCTGTCCAAAGTTACTCCAAATCCACTGACATCTCATAACTCGTTACTAGACACTTCATTGCACTCCAGAGAGAAGAAATCCAGCTCCAGCCACCAGAACACCAACACAAGCTTCCCTAACCAAGAAACCTTGACAAGCCACCGATACAACCCCACCCACAGTGAGGAAACTCCATAATAAAGAGAACTCCACAAGCTGCCAGAATACAGAAAGGCCACCCCAAATTCAGCAATATAAACAAGATGAAGAGACAGAGGAATACCCAGCAGGTAAAGGAACAGGATAAATGCCCACCAAACCAAACAAAAGAGGAAGAGATAGGGAGTCTACCTGATAAAGAATTCTGAATAATGATAGTGAAAATGATCCAAAATCTTGAAATAAAAATGGAATCGCAGATAAATAGCCTGGAGGCAAGGATTGAGAAAATGCAAGAAAGGTTTAACAAGGACCTAGAAGAAATAAAAAAGAGTCAATATATAATGAATAATGCAATAAATGAGATCAAAAACACTCTGGAGGCAACAAATAGTAGAATAACAGAGGCAGAAGATAGGATTAGTGAATTAGAAGATAGAATGGTAGAAATAAATGAATCAGAGAGGATAAAAGAAAAACGAATTAAAAGAAATGAGGACAATCTCAGAGAACTCCAGGACAATATTAAATGCCACAACATTCAAATCATAGGAGTCCCAGAAGAAGAAGACAATAAGAAAGACCATGAAAAAATACTTGAGGAGATAATAGTTGAAAACTTCCCTAAAATGGGGAAGGAAATAATCACCCAAGTCCAAGAAACCCAGAGAGTCCCAAACAGGATAAACCCAAGGCAAAACACCCCAAGACACATATTAATCAAATTAACAAAGATCAAACACAAAGAACAAATATTAAAAGCAGCAAGGGAAAAACAACAGATAACACACAAGAGGATCCCCATAAGGATAACAGCTGATCTTTCAATAGAAACTCTTCAGGCCAGAAGGGAATGGCAGGACATACTTAAAGTGATGAAAGAGAAAAACCTACAACCCAGATTACTGTACCCAGCAAGGATCTCATTCAAATATGAAGGAGAAATCAAAAGCTTTACAGACAAGCAAAAGCTGAGAGAATTCAGCACCACCAAAGCAGCTCTCCAACAAATGCTAAAGGATATTCTCTAGACAGGAGACACAAAAACGGTGTATAAACTCAAACCCAAAGCAATAAAGTAAATGGCAACGGGATCATACTTTTCAATAATTACCTTAAACATAAATGGGTTGAATGCCCCAACCAAAAGACAAAGACTGGCTGAATAGATACAAAAACAAGACCCCTATATATGTTGTCTACAAGAGACCCACTTCAAAACAGGGGACACATACAGACTGAAAGTGAAGGGCTGGAAAAAGATACTCCATGAAAATAGAGATCAAAAGAAAGCAGGAGTAGCAATACTCATATCAGATAAAAATAGACTTTAAAACAAAGGCTGTAAAAAAAGAGACAAAGAAGGACACTACATAATGATCAAAGGATCAATCCAAGAAGAAGATATGACAATTATAAATATATATGCACCCAACATAGGCGCACCACAATATGTAAGACAAATGCTAACAAGTATGAAAGGGGAAATTAACAATAACACAATAATAGTGGGAGACTTTAATACTTCACTCACACCTATGGATAGATCAACTGAACAGAAAATTAGCAAAGAAACACAAACATTAAATGATACAATAGACCAGTTAGACCTAATTGATATCTATAGGACATTTCACCCAAAAACAATGAATTTCACCTTTTTCTCAAGTGCACATGGAACCTTCTCCAGGATAGATCACATCCTGGGCCATAAATCTAGCCTTGGTAAATTCAAAAAAATTGAAATCATCCCAAGCATCTTTTCTGACCACAATGCAGTAAGATTAGATCTCAAGTACAGGA
>NW_011494639.1:1075120-1076058 GCF_000754665.1 Bison bison bison | reverse complement strand
TCTACACCTAAAGCAACTAGAAAAGGAAGAAATGAAGGACCCCAGGGTTAGCAGAAGGAAAGAAATCTTGAAAATTAGGGCAGAAATAAATGCAAAAGAAACAAAGGAGACCATAGCAAAAATCAACAAAGCCAAAAGCTGGTTCTTTGAAAGGATAAATAAAATTGACAAACCATTAGCCAGACTCATCAAGAAACAAAGGGAGAAAAAATCAAAATCAATAAAATTAGAAATGAAAATGGAGAGATCACAACAGACAACACACAAATACAAAGGATCATAAGAGACTACTATCAGCAATTATATGCCAATAAAATGGACAACGTGGAAGAAATGTACAAATTCTTAGAAAAGTACAACTTTCCCAAACTGAACCAGGAAGAAATAGAAAATCTTAACATACCCATCACAAGCACCGAAATTGAAACTGTAATCAGAAATCTTCCAGCAAATAAAAGCCCAGGTCCAGATGGCTTCACAGCTGAATTCTACCAAAAATTTAGAGAAGAGCTGACACCTATTCTACTCAAAATCTTCCAGAAAATTGCAGAGGAAGGTATACTTCCAAACTCATTTTATGAGGCCACCATCAGCCTAATACCAAAACCTGACAAAGATACCACAAAAAAAGAAAACTACAGGCCAATATCTGATGAACATAGATGCAAAAATCCTTAATAAAATTCTAGAAATCAGAATTCAACAACACATTAAAAAGATCATACACCATGACCAAGTGGGCTTTATCCCAGGGATGCAAGCATTCTTCAATATCTGCAAATCAATCAATGTAATACACCACATTGCTGCTGCTGCTGCTGCTAAGTTGCTTCAGTCATGTCCAACTCTTTGCAACCCCATGGACTGCAGCCCACCAGGCTCCCCCATCCATGGGATTTTCCAGGCAAGAGTACTGGAGTGGGGTGCCATTGCCTTCT
>NW_011494639.1:1074588-1075020 GCF_000754665.1 Bison bison bison | reverse complement strand
ACATGGAACCTTTCTCCAGGATAGATCACATCCTGGGCCATAAATCTAGCCTTGGTAAATTCAAAAAAATTGAAATCATCCCAAGCATCTTTTCTGACCACAATGCAGTAAGATTAGATCTCAAGTACAGGAGAAAAAATATTAAAAATTCCAACATATGGAGGCTAAACAACACGCTGCTGAATAACCAACAAATCACAGAAGAAATCAAAAAAGAAATCAAAATATGCATAGAAACAAATGAAAATGAAAACACAACAACCCAAAACCTATGGGACACTGTAAAAGCAGTGCTAGGGGGAAAGTTCATAGCAATACAGGCGTACCTCAAGAAACAAGAAAAAAGTCAAATAAATAACCTAACTCTACACCTAAAGCAACTAGAAAAGGAAGAAATGAAGAACCCCAGGGTTAGCAGAAGGAAAGAAATCT
>NW_011494639.1:1073156-1074488 GCF_000754665.1 Bison bison bison | reverse complement strand
ATATGACAAACCCACAGCAAACATTATCCTCAGTGGTGAAAAGTTGAAAGCATTTCCCCTAAAGTCAGGAACAAGACAAGGGTGCCCACTCTCACCACTACTATTCAACATAGTTTTGGAAGTTTTGGCCACTGCAATCAGAGCAGAAAAAGAAATAAAAGGAATCCAAATTGGAAAAGAAGAAGTAAAACTCTCACTGTTTGCACATGACATGATCCTGTACATAGAAAACCCTAAAGACTCCACCAGAAAATTACCAGACCTAATTAATGAATATAGTAAAGTTGCAGGATATAAACTCAACACACAGAAATCCCTTGCATTCCTATACACTAATAATGAGAAAACTGAAAGAGAAATTAAGGAAAGAATTCCATTCACCATTGCAATGGAAAGAATAAAATACTTAGGAATATATCTACCTAAAGAAACTAAAGACCTATATATAGAAAACTATAAAACACCGATGAAAGAAATCAAAGAGGACACTAATAGATGGAGAAATATACCATGTTCATGGATCAGAAGAATCAATATAGTGAAAATGAGTATACTACCCAAAGCAATCTATAGATTCAATGCAATCCCTATCAAGCTACCAACGGTATTTTTCACAGAGCTAGAACAAATAATTTCACAAATAAATTTCACAAAAATAAATTCATAAATTTGTATGGAAATACAAAAAACCTTGAATAGCCAAAGCAATCTTGAGAAAGAAGAATGGAACTGGAGGAATCAACCTACCTGACTTCAGGCTCTACTACAAAGCCACAGTCATCAAGACAGTATGGTACTGGCACAAAGACAGAAATATAGATCAATGGAACAAAATAGAAAGCCCAGAGATAAATCCACGCACATATGGACATCTTATCTTTGACAAAGGAGGCAAGAATATACAATGGAGAAAAGACAATCTCTTTAACAAGTGGTGCTGGGAAAACTGGTCAACCACTTGTAAAAGAATGAAACTAGAACACTTTCTAACACCATACACAAAAATAAACTCAAAATGGATTACAGATATAAACATAAGACCAGAGACTGTAAAACTCTTAGAGGAGAACATAGGCAAAACACTCTCCAACATACATCACAGCAGGATCCTCTATGACCCACCTCCCAGAATATTGGAAATAAAAGCAAAAATAAACAAATGGGATCTAATTAAAATTAAAAGCTTCTCCGCAACAAAAGAAACTATAAGCAAGGTGAAAAGACAGCCTTCAGAATGGGAGAAAATAATAGCAAATGAAGCAACTGACAAACAACTAATCTCAAAAATATACAAGCAACTCCTGCAGCTCAATTCCAGAAAAATAAACTACC